>NC_137815.1:24899362-25036862 GCF_963921795.1 Nannobrachium achirus
AAATGAAGTATTTTTTTTTACATGGATTTCAGCTAAATCAGTAAAAACGCCTAGCTCTTTCAGTGTTTAATGTGATATAGCAAAGCAGAAATGCAAACATTTACCAAATATATCATATGAATTGTTTGGTATTGAGTCAAAGTCAATGTATCATGATGATTTGTTAAGTTAAAATTTATATTAGTGTTGTTTTTTTTAAACCAAATATCCACCGGGTCAAAATGACCCGAACAGAACGAAGGTGTAGTGAATCTGAACAGAACTTAAGGGTTAAAGGAGTAGTTCACCCCCCAATTTGTTTTCCCCTATTGATTAGCCTAATCACGCCATTGAGACTTGAGTTCCATAATATTTTTGTTGTATTTGTCGCATTCCTAATACAAAAAATTGATTACAATAAATGTACCCACATTGATTCCGGATGGGGACCCAAACATCCGGAATCAATAGGGGTAAATTTACAATAACACATATCGACAAATAAAATGTGACAAATAGCCTACAAAACAAATATTACTGAGCTCGAGTCTCCATGGCATGAGTAATAGAAAAGTCATTTTGGGGGTGAACTACAAGTTTAAGTAAAACTATTCTGACAGAAATAATCACACAAAGATTTTTATAATAATATTCAGGATTATAGCCTACTAAAATGTGATTAATAGACAATTTGAGCCTTGGAAGCTGGTTTGTTTTTCATTGTATTGTTTGTAAACACCAGAGAGTTAATATTATATGCGATCTACAATGATTACAGTAGCATAATAGTTTTCAGCAATGGTGTATAAGTAATTAAGTACATTTAAGTACTGTACTTGTACTTAAGTACTGTAGCCTACTTAAGAACAATTTTGAGGAATTTGTAGGCTACTTCACTTGAATATTTCCAATACTTTTACTTCTACTCCACTCTTGACAATTAATTTACTTTGTAGATTTTGATTATTATTACAAAACATACAGTAGGCTACATTAACCACTTCAGCCCATATATAGCCTTGCCTACATTTCGGTCATTTGAAAATAGCCGATCTTCATCATAACTAAGCTCATGACGCATTGTGAGCCTTGTAGATCTGCTATTTTCAAAAATATTTTATATAGGCCTATTTCATTATTGAAAATGGGACATTGTGCACAACGAATAGGTTACTTTTACTTTTGGTAGACTACCTTAAGTACATTTTGAGGCCAATACTTTTGAACTTTTACTCAAGTAAACTTTGAATTCGGGACTTCTATGTGCAGTATTGATGGGTCAGTGACGTGACGCCCCAAAAAATGTGTTTTTAAAAAAACTTTAAATTGCAGGCATAAAAGTTATTTACTTTTGTTCTACTCACTCTCAACCTTATGGAAATACATTTTGTTTTTAGATATTTTATTGGAATCAGACTTTATTCAGCAGTTTGTTGTACTTGTGCCTAAAATCGTCATATGGTGTGACATGAAAATAATTGTTCATAAAATGAAAATGGAGTACATCTTTCTTAAGTTACTCACTTTATCAAAGTCCTTTATCATAACTAACCAGTGATCCACTATAGTTTTTTGAAAATTAATTATATCTGTATATTTTTTTCATAATCGACACTCTGTGTGAGGCCCATGTTCATGATCTTACAACATATTTTAAATGTATTCTGTCAAAACTTTCTCTAAAATTACACAAATATTTGTGACTCTTCCTGATAATATTCTCTATGTAATCCATAAACATTTTTTTGGTTTAATCATTAATAAAGGTATGATTTCTCACTATTTGGAATGTCACACCAAATGATTTAGTGTCACACCGTATGATCATATCTTCATGTGTCAAAGCAAACTGTGTTTTAACCTACCTATTAGTGAGTACTGAACTTTACTGATTGATTAAACAATTACCCAGGATAACATGGCCTTAATATTTCTGAACAGGATATTATTGTAGGGCTTTAACATGGGATAAGAAAGAATTGTAGTAGTAGATGGATGATGAGGATGTGCACAGGAATGCTACGCACACCTAAGTCTTCTGCCGGCCCACGGCAGAAGGATCCTAAAGGGACAATAAGGCGCATAGCCACACTTGGAGCCAAGGCATTGAAGGCAACATTTTATTAACACCAATTAGTGGAAACAGAACTCAGCATTCAGGTAAATTGCTTTTTTCCGAAGTCTCCTGAACTTGAACACAGCATTTTGTGTTGAACAAATGTAATTAGGAATCATGACATTACACCACATCTCCACTAGCTAAAGAGTGCTGGGTTGCGCAACTCTGAAAATAGCTGATCTACAAGCTCTCGCAGCACAACGTGTTGAGAGCTTGTAGATCAGCTATTTTCGCTAGTTTTGTCTCGGTCCTACCTTAACACTGTCCACTGTCCAGTCCAGTGAGTCAAAGTACAAAAGTATTAGATCAGATTAGATTATACATTTAGACTGTATTGTACATCAGCCAGTCGTATTTGGTGAGGGTAGCAAACCGGCTGCCTTGTTGCGGTTCTGCTATGCCACAGACAACCTCCTGCTCTTCGTAGAAAATGCAGTCTCGCCCCTTTGGCTCCTCTCTCCTTGCTGGGTCATTGTTTAGTTTCTCCCTGTACTTTCTCGTTCTCTCAGCACTTGTCATTTTCCAGCTGACAAAAGAAAATGGAATGTATAGTTTAAGACAAAGAGAAAATATTGTTTAGATTGAAACAATATGTTAAGGTTTCTGTGAAGGGGTTTCTGCTCTGTCTGATGAATTTGAAGTATCACTGAATGAAGCTAAATTACATTTTATGTAAAAATGTTTAAAACAAATGTTTAAATGTACAAAAGAAACATGGAACTTTGTTATTTGTTGTTATATCTGTAGTTAAATACAGTATAAATCATATGGTGTGACAGTCAAGTCATATGGTGTGACAAGCAGACATGTCACACCATATGATTAAGTGTCACACCATATTACTGTTTTCTCCATTTAGGTTTACCTTGAGGCTACTATGTACACATTAGCATGCTAACAGCATGCTAGCTATAACAAAGCAGCCTAGATCTACATGGAAATATGACCAAAACTTCAAATAACTTAAGCTTTTTTTAAAGAAAAGGTGTCACACCAAAAGACATCCAGAATGGTGAGTTTGTCAATGTTTCAACAAGATGGCATTTCATGAAAATGTTAAAATCATAACTCACCTCAGACACCTGTCTTGCAGTTGTGCTGGGAGTGCTGAATAGCCTTACAGAAGAAGGACCTCTCTAGCCAATAGGTGTCCAAATAATTGCCTGTTTAATTTTTCCAAACTAGTGTCACACCAAATGATTTTGGGTTGGGGGACAAAATGTTTTTGATCAGAAATGACTGAAAACATTATGCTTTGACTTTGAAAAGATATAGGCTCAAAATAGACATTTTTTTTTAGCCTAAATTCATTTTCAAATGATTTTTAGCAATTCTTTTTCTTAGTTTTATTCAAGTTCCCACTTTGAGAAACAAGGTCAGGACAGTCACACCATATGAGTTTTGCCATGTTTGGTTGAAGATTCTGAAGAAATGAGGAATGAAATGTTTTAATCTTGAGTAAGTTCACATAAAGCTTAATGTCCTGCACAATATTCAGAAGGTTTTTGACAAATATATTTTTTATTTATACATGTTTGACACCGAGGACAGCGAAAACGTTACGTCACGTCACCCACCCTGATATAGCCTAGATACTTTTACTTAATTAAGTAACCCCCCCCCCATCTAATCTACAAAGATTACAGTAGCATAATTAGTCTTCAGGTCTTTAGAATAGTGGAAAGGACGTTCTGTTTTAATAATGCAGACTTATTACATTAAAGACAACTCATAGGAAGCATCAATAACAATAACTTACAGTAGGCTATGGGTTAACAACTTACAGTATGGGTGTTGTCTTGCAGCGTGGCTTCTGTGTCAGGCTGCAGAGATTTGCATAACTGTCCATTCAGCTCTGCAGGACTAATAACACTTCTCTCAGAGAGATCTTCGTTCTCCAACAAGGCTCTGGTAGTCCTGTGAACTCCAACTCCTCCGCCGGCTGTTGCAAACTTTCCTCCTTCTTCTCCTCCCAGCACGAATGCCTTAATGTTGCAGAACAACCCGAGCGCCAGAAGAAGAAGGCAATACATGGAGATCATATTTCCAAACCCGCACGAGTTGAGTCTGAGCAGCGTTAATGAAAGACTCGTTTGAACGCTTTCAAACATTTAGGCTTTTTAGACCACCACCATGCCCCCCTCTCTCTCCTCTCCTCTCCTCTCCTGGGGAGGTGGGACGTTAGCGAACGAATCGAGTCTTTTGAACGGCTCCTTGAAATGAACGATGGGGTCCGGTTCGCAGTAGGGAGCCGTTCCTTTCTAAAGAACAGTGGTGGGAAAATAACGCAAATTCTTCACCAAGTCTACTGCAAAGTGGAAATACTCTGCCACAAATAGAAGTTTGGAACTAGAGTAAAAGTACAAAAGTTTTGGTATCAAACATAAAGCCAACCAATAATAGTAGAAAGTACTCGCAGAAGGTCCCATTTCACAAGTTTTCCCAATGAATAAAATGTAGAAAAATCTTTTGAAAATAGCCGATCTAGAACCCATTGTGAGCTTGTAGATAGGCTATTTTCAGATTGCGATAATGTATAGGCCTATAGCCTTGGGTTGAAGTGATTTGTAATTCTAATCAAAATCTACAACTAGTGACTAAAACGAAAGTCCAGAGATCCAGCTCACTTCAAAAAGCCATAAATCCCATCTCTCCTCTCCTCATCCCATGCAGTTGCTAACTGCCCCTCCACTCCACATAACGGCCCATTCCAGCATGGCAGAGGATTGGTCGAGAGGAGAACAATCTGCATTTTCATTGGGTTTTAAGGGGGGGGGGATCTTTTTCCCCTCAACTGAAGAGAAAAAGGTGCGTGGATGCTCTCCGGTGGTTTGCGTGGGAATTACAATTCACTGGGAAGATGAAGAGTGATTCAATTATTTATTAACCTTTTTTAAATTCAAGAAAGGAGGGACCCCCTTAACTGACAGTTAGGGTCCATTTGGTTCCATTTATATAGGCTACTACTGTCTGACAGACTTGCAAGGGTTCATTTAAAAGTCCCCAAACCCCACTTTCAAAACCACTGCAACAGATTTTTTTAATTTACAGGATCCAAAATCTGTTCACGGAACGGAACCACGTTTGATTATCATTTCATCTCTGGGATCCCAATCTAAAGAACCTTTTTTTTTGTTTAAATCATTACGGCAATTTGGTTTGATATAGTTTTGTTACAACTTACAAGTTCTTACAACTATACTGACATACCAGAATTACCTTGCGATCGCAGTAGAACTAGGAGGCGTGCTGTACTTTCATGTTAAGGGCATATAATTATTATTCCACATGAACTCACTGTACTTATCATAATGATATGAATATTAATGGCTATAATCCCAAAATGAACACAAGAAATAGGGAGTCAAATCAACGTTTAGAATACAACAGTTTAATGTGGCATTAATATGTAAGAAAAAGACCCCCACCCCGCTAGGAAACATCCAAATGACATCGCTCTGTCGCCGATACGAACACACACCCCCACACAGGAATGTCAAGTTTGACGTAAGGTTAACGAATATTTCCACCTTTAATCGAAACATTCTATGCATTTCGGAAAAAAATGAAGATGTTCTCCCATTTCACAAGGTATCGGATGCGACCCTCTTTGTTATTCGAAAACAAACGTGTGGTTATTAAGTGGTAATGGTTGTATGTATTGAGGACAGCGTGATATCAGAAAGCCCCTCCCTCTATTTTACCATCAGGTCTGAGCACTGATCTGACACCTGTACAGAACTGTAGACATGTTAGCAGTAACTTGAGAGACAGATCCATAGGTTGGACACGTTAGAAATTGAAAAGCAGGTCCGATCCATGAACCTCTCTTGACTATGGATGGCAGGAGAGACGTCATAGTGCTGATGGGGAAGTTGGTTGTTGTTGGGTTGGTTGGTGGTTGGTGACCCCTCCCCCAGTGACTCCTCCCAGTCTGCTCTAGATGTCCTTGATGACATCCTCCAGCTCTTCTTTGGAATACATGTGGAAGGTCTTCCCTGGTTCTATTGTGGCCAGCTGTGGACGGAGGGAAGGGTTAAAGAAAGGGTAACCAATCCGTTCGCCCTCCCGGCTGTTCGCCCCATTATAATTCTTTCCGCCGACCTCACACTCACCGCTCGGTGGGGCGTGGTTTTTGTATACTTTTATTTGGTTTACTGAGGATAAGATGAGCAATAAGTTTAGGGTTAGACCATACATGGGCAACTGGCAGCCCGGGGGCCACATGCGGCCCCCACCTTCACTTAGGCCGGCTTTACACTGCCACTGAAATCTAGCCTGAATCAGACCTGAGTCACATCAAAAGTGGAATCCGATTTTTTTTAAATAGTCTAAATCCAGACAGGTCACATGCATGTCACATGAAATCCGATTTTGAAAAACCACATCCAGAGGTGGTTTCAAATCCGATCCATATCGGATCTGAGGACATCTGACTCAGTCTGAAAGCAGCAACCACATCCACCCCATAGAGTTATATGCAAGTCACATGCAAGTCACATCAAACTGGCCAAGCGTCACTTGCTGCGCGACCTGAGCGCGGCTGTAAATTACATAATTACAGAGCGCGAGTATTTACTATTTGATTACAGCGCACTGAGCACATGAGAAAAACGAAAAAGAGAGAAAACACGTGAGCTAAACAGTTAAAACCAGAGAGAAGAGCGAAATACAAGAGTAAAGAAAAGAAGAGAGAAAAACAATATTGTAACGTGTGTTTACTATGGTCTATTATGTCGTATTTCCTGAACGTAATCAACTAGCGTCGACGTAGTGATGTAACGTCATGACGCCTACGTCGTTACCACGGTAACCAAAGCATACATGTCGCCGCAGGGCAGCTTTGGGCTGACGCTGTCTGAACGCACAGATCAGATCTGTGTCACTTGCAAATGCCGTGTGAAAACCCGGGCCAAAAGATCGGATTTGACAACCAAATCGGATTTGGGTTGGATTTGACTGCAGTCTAAATCCGGCCTTAATGCGGCCCGCAGGTTAATGCCAGAATACTGATATATTATTGATTTCAGCTGTTACAATTACAACCATGATCTGCTTTAATTCCGTCAGTCTATATTAGTAGCTTAATGACTAGTATAGTAGTATTAAAATGTATTTTTTTATGTCCATTGTTTTTGTATTTAGGTTCATAAAGTTAACGTGAGTATATAAGTAAATTGAAATTAAATCAAAAGGGTTAGGGTTAGGAACCTACAGATATTTCAGGTTACGACACAAAGAAGTAAAATGTTACGAAGGGGTTGAGAAAAAAAAAAATCAAACCTCGGTTCGAAGTGGAGTGGTGAATCTGAGCAGCGTGCGTGCGTGCGTGCGTGCGTGTATGTGTGTGTGTGTGTTGAGTGTGCCTGGCCTGCACAAAACAGCGCCCCTCCTTTAACTAGTGTGTTGTGTGAGGCCACTCAAGGTATTGCCAGGCTACGGACACGGCCAGCCAGCCACCCAGCCACCCACCCACCCACCTGTCTATTGGGAGTGCTTTCACCACTCCAAAAAGTTTAAATCACTTATTTAGTCAGCCTGTGCCATGTTTTACAATTCAACCCGGAAAACTCCCCATTCGGCTAAAATGAATGGATGGATGGATGGATGCAGTCTACAAATGGAACCATTTTGAAGATGCAGTTAAAAGTGACACGGTGACAAACCTCGATGTTGGTGGCGTTGAGCTTCTCCTCCATCACCTGCTTCAGGATGGTGAGAGAGGACTTGATGGCGTCTTTTAACGTCATAGACTGTCATTCACCACAGGGGAGGAGAGAGAGAGACTTTAGCTAGCTGTGACAACCTTACACTGTGATGATGAAAGTGGAGAGGGAATTAGTGTGTCTATACCTTATGGTAGACCTCCTGCAATGAGCTCTGAGCTCCCTCGGAGGCCGAGCCGATGGCCCGGGCATCGCACTGGACAAACGTGCCTGATGGATCCATGTGGTACCTGGAGGCAGAAGGAAATGCACCACGATTGAAGGGACTAAAACCAAGGCTTCCCACACATGTTTACATTTAGGCCTAGAATTATTGAATGCTTTAACCAGTGAAACGGTGCCGCGCTGCGAGCTTGTAGATCTGCTATTTTTGAAAAAGTTGTGAAAATGTGTGCAAATCTTTGAATATATGTATTTTTAAAGCGAACGTTTGTAACTCAAATTTTGCTTCTGGGTGGTCCCTGGAGCTAGATATTTTTAGATGGGGTCCGTGGCCAAATAAATATCATTTTGGGGGTCCTTCACATGAAAAGGTTTGAGAACCACTGACATAGTAGTCTCTCAAGAACAGACTAACTGAGCTCCAGTTAAGTGAAAAGGACCTTTTCTTTGACGATGGCTGGCCAGATTGCTGACATAGAAACATAGGTTTTTCAAAAAACCTTAGGATTCAAAAGACACTTATAGAATCGGGTCAAAATTCTAATTTTCACGATTTAAAAAAAATAGCAGATCTACAAGTTCGCAGTGCGGCACTCAGTGCCGCGATGTCATCTTGTATATCTGCTATTTTTCAATAGTTAAAGCATAAAATAATGATACACAATAATGTGTACCCGTTCTAAAAGGGTTAACAATGAATCTTCGACAAAAACCCTTTCCCAAGTATTTCACCCCATTTCCAGGCCTTCCATAGCAATCACAATTAAGAAATGACTCTTAAACCAGCGTGCTATCAATGCTCCAAGACAGAAACCAGCAAAGGCGTCATGTGACAAAAACAACAGATCAAGCTGACAACGCATCAAGGTGCAACATGTTCTTAGTTTGCAGATCTTTATTTTTTCCTTCACGTGACGTCTGTATACATTAGGCTGCACTCATGCAGCTCGTGCTCCTGTAGAGCACGAGCTGCTAGCTCTTAGCTAAACGCTCTACTCTCTCCTATCTAACATCAGGGTCTAGACTCTACAGTGGCTCTACAGCAGGGGTTCCCAAACCTTTGTCTCAGGGCACCCCATGAATATTGTTTTAATCCGAGGCACCCCTACATTATAATTTTCACTCCCAGCACCTTATATTTATAGCATATCGTCGTTGTCGGGTGGAAAATGTCCAAAACCGTTCGTTTTGTATTTATCATCTATAAAATGTACTAAACTAGTGAAAACAGCAGATCTACGAGCACACAACGCCTCGTGATAGATCGGCTGTTTTCACTAGTTTAGTGCGACAGAGGTCTCTGCCTGACGGTGATGATATTCTAGTGATTATGTTGCGAGGAAAACGTTGACATAATAGCCATTTTGGTTAGAACTGACTGAAAATAACTTTGTACTTTTTATTAAAATGATACTAAATATTTTTTAAGTGTCCAAATAAATTCCAAATATTATCAAATTATCTCGCGGCACCCCTGGACTGCCGTCACGGCACCCCAGGGTTCCCCGTCACCCACTTTGAAAACCCCTGCTCTACAGTGTTGTCAGCTAAGCTGTCGTGCCGCAGTGCATCTACGTAGGTTTGTGCTTCTTGCCTATCCTGGCTTTGTCCTGGGTTCCTCTAGTTGCTTCTAGTTCTGGGTGCACAGTGCCCTGCCAGCCTTATAAATTCGCTTTTTGCAGATTGCAGGAGCATGTGTGTGTTGGATAGTGATCAGAGTATAATACGTACAGCTGGGGTCCTTTCTCATCTAGACCCCCGAAGAGAAGGGCTACACCGAAGGGCCGACTCTGTGGAGAGAGGACAGTCATTTTAGAGGACAATAAAGGGTGTTAAGTGACGTTTTATATATTTTGTTTAAAATAAGTGTTAAATAGCTCTATACTGTGACAGTAATCATTGCTATAGAGTGTTTGTTCAGTAACAGTATTCAATAGCTCTATATTGTGATAGTAATCGTAGCTATAGACTGTTTGTTCAGTAACCGTGTTAAATAGCTCTATATTGTGATAGTAATCATTGCTATAGTGTGTTTGTTCAGTAACCATGTTAAATAGCTCTATATTGTGATAGTAATCATTGCTATAGTGTGTTTGTTCAGTAACCGTGTTAAATAGCTCTATATTGTGATAGTAATCATTGCTATAGTGTGTTTGTTCAGTAACAGGGTTAAATAGCTCTGTATTGTGATAGTAATCATTACTATAGAGTGAGTGTTCAGTAACAGGGCCAGCTCGCCAGCTCTTTAGTCAACAGAAAATAAATGTTCAGGCCAGGATACCAATTTCATCCAATCGTTAGAGAAAACTCATACAGGATTCAGATTAACAAGGTGAAATCTGAAGTATTAAATATTAGCACTGAACCACAATAACATTTAAACTGGATTAACTAAAAAGGTGGAGAGAGCTTCAACTTTTTGACAAAAACAAAACAAGAGATATAACACTTAAGTTTGTGTGACAAATAGTGTGACTGATCTGCTTTTTTTTTTAAATATATTTTGAATAGAAAATGTGTGATTATTTTATGTGCCCCAAATAGGTGTTAATATGGCTTAGGAAACAGTATTTCGGACACTGTGATAAATAGTCTATGGATCTGAGGTGAGTGACAGACCATGGCTCCAGGGTACAGATAATATCGTCATTAACTCATTGACTGCCAAGGCACGAGTTTCACGAGTTATTACAGTACTCCCAGGCTGCCACAGCCCGAGTTTCCCGAGTTGGAAGCCATTTAAAAAAAAAATTTTTTTTTTTTTCAAAACATTTTTTTATAAAAAAAATTCTAAAAATGCCTCAAATGTATTAGGCATGATCGCAATTGCGAAATTGCATGTTTAGCCCCATAACAAACACATCTTTCAAAATGTCAAAAATGGCTGTTTTGACTGACTTTGAAGGCTTGTATCTCATGAATGCCTGAACGGATTTCCAAGCGGATTTTTTTGTTTGAAAGCTGTTAAAAAGTACTACACATATGGTGCATGATCTAGGCATGGGCGTGCACGATCCGTGCACTAAAAATTGATCCGTGCACTAGAAATTTGGAAGGTGGCAGTGTTTGTTTTGTCTGACTTTGAAGGCTTCTATCTCATGAATGCCTGAACGGATTTCCAAGCGGATTTTTTTGTTTGAAAGCTGTTAAAAAGTACTACACATATGATGCATATATGGTGCATGGGCGTGCACGATCCGTGCACTAAAAATTGATCTGTGCACTAGAAATCTAGGATAGTGGCAGTCTGGTACTTGGGGGCCATCTTGAAATGGCATTCAATGAGTTAAGCAATGGACAGCTACGACAGACGGCAACCGGAAATGATCACCGCCTCGATATATAAACCTGCCGCCATCGCAGCCATCTGTCTCTACAACGCCAGAAGCTCCCTTTTCAGGTAGTGGCCACAACGTCTGCTGCATAGACGCGTCACCATGGGAACCAAAGAGTTCAGTAAAAGGGGTGTGGCCCCCGTCGCTGACGGCTGTTTGCTTAACGATTTCTGCTACGGCGATTGCGTCATAGCAGCCATACTCCGCCTGGCCTTGCCGTCCTGAATATCGTCGAGCTTAAAGACCCTAAGAACTAAGTGGACAGTAACTGACCATGGCTCCAGGGTCTGCGTCCTCCTCTCCAAACTGCAGGGCCAGGTTGGACACAGCTTGGGTCACGCTCTCCACCGTCATGGTCTCGTTGTAGGTGAACCAGTGGTTCTGTGGAGCAGGAGAAACCAGCACAACACTCGGTCTGTTTAGATGTAACCTCACGTCACCAGACTTTCCACCTCGGAGGAAAGCCTGGTATTGGTTTTAAATGGGCCATGTGATCCGGTCTAGGCGTGGCCTAAACCGGCCGCCTGTTAACAACAAACTACCACATGACTTAACTTTATTTTTGCAATAATGCAAATAAATTAGTTTATCCTCGCTAGTCGTGGTACGAGTTGAAATAAAAGATCAACTTACCAAATGATTATACCAAAAGAAACTAAACGATTATACCAATTTCAAACTTTTTTTTTTTTTTAGTTGCGTTTCCTTTCCAGTTAGTTCCGGGCTTCCGGCCAAAGTGCAGTCCGTCTGATGACTACAAGATGACGTAGGTCGTTTCCGTTCCCGGTTACGCTTACTGACATGGACCTGTTCCGGCGTCACGCCTTACTCGGCATGTATGATTCGTCACTTTGCGATTAACAATTTAATTGTGTTTTTGTCGTTGACAATTACATTTCTGTTTGGATTGTAGGCTTTGAAGTTGCACATAGCCGATATGACACATAACCTAAAAATCTAAAAATACAAAGAAATGGCTGACACATTTGGCAACTTTATATTTAAAAAACAACGTTGATAGTGGAAATAGACAATCTACAAGCTCACAACGCGTCGCAATGCGATGTGAGCTTGTAGATCTGCTATTTCCACTATTTTTGGAAATGTTTGAAAATATAGGAACATGGAAACGATTTTGACAAAATAATTGCTTTTATATGTAACATAATTGCGATAGACCATTATAATAATTGCCTATGTATGATACACGCCGAGGAAGGCTTGGCGATGAAACTTGGGACTTTTATTTTCTATTTCTATCTCTTCACACAACCACGGAAATGTGACACAACACCACAAATATCAGTGAAATGTAGGATTTGTCACGGTCGATGCGTCATACAAATTATAATTTGCAATTTAACAATTTAATTGTTAGTTTTTGTTCGTTTTTATTTTGGCACTGATCACAGAAACATTCTAAATCAAAACATTCATGTATAGATTGCCCAGGGCAGATTTCTCAACTTAAATATATAAAGAAATAACTGTAATAATAATGAAAAGAAATGAATGTGCTATGACCAAGACGCTCTCACACTGAGGGCTCCAAAGCGACAGATGCTTTAGTTTATTGCACCAATGCTCTTCCTCACACCGATTACTGCTTCCTCGCTCAGCACCTGCCGAGGGTGTCGTTTCCCTTTTTTCCATGACCAAGACAGGCCATGCAATTAATCTCTCGTTTTTTTCTTAGCGTTGCTCTATAACAGGGGTTCTCAAACGTTTTGATGTCACGACCCCATATTATTAGCAAACGTTTTTGGCTAACCCTAACAAGCAGCACACTCCCAGTCCCAACTGCCTGCAAGCAGAGATGGAGTGAGGGGGGGGGGGGGGGGGGGGGCAGTTCCAGAGAGAGCAACATCACAGTCTGTCTGCTTCACACCAAGGGGGGACTGGCTAGTCCTAATAAACTAAAGATGATAAGATCCATGTGATCTGACCATAGCCGACGGCCGGGCCCCCGCGGTCCGGTAAGCGGCCACTTACTCAGCTTAACCGAACGCTCCGCCCCTGCTCATGCTCATACAGACACAAAGCCAGACGTAGGAACGGTTAGCACCCACCGCTAAAAACTATGTTCCAGCGATTATTCTATTCTGCCAGTTTCTTTGGTTAGCTGAACAACGACGTCATCTGCTTTACTATTATTGTGATTGATTAGGAGGTGAACCAATCGGCGAAGACTGCCTCTTTTGGCAACGCCCATCCCAAAAACGGCTGCAGTAGGAAGGTCTTTCAGACTGAATAATGGAGTGAAACCAAATGAAAATGTGTGTCAGGCTACCTTCACTTTATGTTTCAGGGTCAAGAAACATAGCATACCTGTGTTTCCACTCTTGCTTTGTCAATGAGAGTCTTAGCATCGGCTATCAAGCCACTCATGGCGCAACCTGCGAGAAGAAACGGTTTTGTATTCATGAGACGGTACACTTTTTACACAAAGCAGTTTTTTAACCTGATGGAGCACTGAACCTGGCTACAAACAGCTAGCTCAACTAAATGTTAACTTGGTGCTAACGGTATACTTAACATTACTTTAAACAATGGTTCTCAACCTGTGGGTCAGGACCCCCACATGATTTGGGGGAGGGGGTCCACAGATGACAGTTAAGTGACAATCTAAAGGACTTTCAATAACATTTTAATACCTAAAGAAAAACAACAACAAAAAAGTCCAGACCATTACAGCATCAAACATGATCAACAAACTATACAATAAAAACAATCAGAAAATTGGCCAAATTGTCAAATAAGTACAGCTCAACTTGCAGAGGAATACTTTAACTTGTACCGTTAACTTGCAGAGGAATACTTTTACTTGTGTCTGTATTTGGTAACTCACCGATGTGCGCGTCGATCTCCACAATCTTCTCGATGCTGCTGGGCTCCATGAGAGGAGAGGTGATCCTCTTCTCCACGGCCAGACACACTCCCTCTGCCGTCTGGATGCCGATGGCTGTTGAGCCCAGCTGGACGAAAGACACCATGCATGTTGTTTAACACAGTGGTTCTCAACCTTTTCAGGATGCGACCCCCAAAATAATCATATTTTATCTGGGGACCCCCCCACCCTGACGAGCACCAAGAGTTGAGGCATTACATCTTGTTTAACACGGTTCTATTGTGAAAATAGCAGATCTACACAGATCTACGTGTAGATCGGCTATTTTCACAATTTCTGCTTGTAATATTTGACAATTTGGCCAATGTTTAATTTGACATTTTAGAGTTAATAAAAAGATCAAAAAAATCTAATTGTCACTTTAGAAAAGGTTAAAAGGTGGATCATAGAGTTATGTTGGCATGTATTATATCGTTACCGTGTCCAGGAATTTCACCTGACAAAATGTTCAATCTAAGCCAAAAACCATTACACAAGGCTGCGTAGTGTTTGTGGTTCGCACAACTCTCTCCTCTATACACAGTTGATTTACCAACACATAACCATGGCTTTTTGATAGATCCTCCCTTAGTTATCATGATTTACACACATCATCAGCATCATCATCATGAAAGACTCACCTTTATGGCCTCGATAGCATATTCAACCTGGAATAACCTTCCTTCAGGAGAGAAGGTGTTCACCCCCCTGAAACAGACATGTTACTGTTGTTATTAATTGTTCATTGTATATTTCAGATCCCCATATGAATGCCTCAGCAGTGAGTGACTGTGCTTCCGATTCCTGGGGTCAAACAGTTAAAAAAAAAAAAAAAAAAAACATTGACATGCTGAGATAAAATAATAAAAAGACAAAAAACAACAATTATCCTAAATAAATACCATTTATTTTGCATTGTTTTACAACGTCTTTTTCCCTATTAGTAGACTATATCTTCTCAGCATAGTACAGTGTTCGATCTGTCTGTCGACCAATGTTATTAGTTTTAAAAAAAGGATCTCAACTGAAACAAATCCATGGTCTTTCTTGGGTGTACCTTGTACCAGTGGACTGTACTGTCATGAAACTGTACCTTTTCCTATGCAAACTTCTAATAAAAACTTCAATCAATCAATTAAAATATGACATAAAGTACAGTACTAACTAAAAAACAAACACATCAGTGTCTCCTTAACGAAAGTGAAAGGATCTTGGCTGCTTTAGAAAAAAGTTCATCTGAAGTAACCAATAACAATCTATGAGGATAAAAAATATTGATTGTGAGTTACATGTTTTGCTGATTCAAAACATCAAGTTAAGATAACACAACACCAAAGGTTTACAGTCACTTTGTGCGTTTAAATCTATGACAAAGCACTTTGTCTTACCTGTCATATTCTGATCTGGTCAAAAACATGTTTTAATGAAAATGTCGAACCTGCAAAAAGAAGAAGAACTGGGGTTTATTGACGTGGAAAAGATTGTGAATAATAATCTGCTCAACTAAATACACATAATATTATGTGTTCTGTGTGATGTTACATGTTAGCTAGTCGGCTAACGTTATCCACCACAGCACAGCACAGCACAGCACAGCACACAGCTAGCACGCTGTGCTAACAGCTAACTATTAAGTCTCTAATAAAGCAAACTGCATGCAGCATGCCAGTAAACCAAACAAGACGGGTTTTAAAAGTGGATCAGTCACCACCGTGTCCACGGGGACGTGTGTCAGTGTTTGGCTGGTGTTCTTTGCTGCAGATAAAGTCATAAACAGAGAGTTTAAAGTGTTTAATAATGTTTACCTCCTCTTGAATGAGTTAGCTGCTTTCAGGTCGCTGCCGGCGTGTCACATCTAGACCGCACCGACGGGCAACAGCATCAATCACATTCACAAATATGAAACGGGAGTTCCGCTTGACTAAATAACGTTTAAGTTGACTTGACTGTCATACACTGATCTGGTAAAAAAAAAAAAAAGGGAAAAAAAGTTTTAAAATATCAAACCTGCAAAAGAACTGGGTTTATTGACGTTGAACGATCGTTAATGATCAGCTAAACAAAATCCAAGCTTCAAGTGACTCGAGAAAAGGAAAAAAAATAACTTTATTTTTGTACACCACTTAGATCATTCACAAAGATAAACCCTGAATATAAAAACGACTAATCTATTTCCTATCTATCTTCTAACTAGTAAGACACCTCAGTTACCCATATATGGAGACCCCAGGCTGGTACCCATATATGGAGATCCATGTACTGTATGTGGAGATATGCTGTGAGAGCCCAAACATGCTTACTCAGTTAGTCGTTATGTGAAAGTCCTATGATGTCTATGACATCTGACATCATAATCCCTTTTATGCCCATACATGTAGAACCAGCCACACAGATATGGGCTGTCTTGAACATCTGTCTTGGCCATAAAATTTGGATTCTGTTAGTGTGGTATGTGGCCGATGTGGCCTCCATATACTGTATATGGGCATTCCCATATGAAGTCATGTTATATGGGCTTAATATTGATGACATCAGGGAACTCCATATATGGGCAATTGGGCATAAAAGTGATTCTATTAGTGTGACATCACAGCGAAGCGTAACGTCAGAGCGGCAAACCCATTCTGTTAAGAGTGGCTCCCCTGACATCACAGTGATGTCAGTTAGAGCACGATGTCAGAGCGGCAAACCCATAGACCAGGGTCCCCCAATAGGCGGCCCGTGGGTCATTTGCGACTCGCGGGGGGGTTCTGTCTGGGTGGTGCTAACCCACTTAAAGTGTATAATTATTTGAGCAGTGCTAACCGCTCAAATAATTATATACACTTTAATTGGGGGAAAAAAGAATAGTACTGTATAGTATAGATAGTACGGTAAAAATACATCACATTCAACACAACACCGTCGATAAATACAAGATATAAAACACTATTGTACAACCTCAACAGTGCTTGCTTCGTGCAGGACAAAATAAATAATAGAGAACATTAAGCATGTCAGATAGCATCCTTATACTGGATTGAACCGTTGTTTTCCGAGCAATTAGTCTTTTATTATTAAACCAGTAGTGGTTCTCAACCTTTTCAGGCTATGACCCCATGAAAATAAATAATTATATTTGAAGTGGGGATTCCACACCCTGACAAGCACTTGGAATTATAGGAGCTGAGGCATTACATTTATGTTTGACTTGGTTCCAATTTCAAATACTGTGAAAATATACAAGCGCACAACGCCTCATGTTTGCAAGGCGGCATTGCTTATATGTCACTGCCACCCTATGTCACCAAGTAGCAATCACACATAGTCTGTGACGTCACACCGCTATCCACCTATAAGTCTGCGCCTAATGCGTTCATGGTCAAAGAACATTCAGGTTTGGCACGTGTGTGATTTTAGGAACAAACAATGGCCGATATGTTGGCGCTTTTCTCTTCCATCGGGCTCAGTGAGATGAAGGCAAAGGAAACGTTGAAGAATGAAACACTGAGTTCCACTCTCAAAGAGGCCATCACTCAGGCCAACAGCGTCCACGGGGCGTCAGGGATGGACAAAGCCATGGGCACGTTGCTCTACAGCATGGTGTCTCGTCTCAAGGACTCCAAGCACCTGGCTCTCCTCTCGCACCACATCGCCCAGCGCAAGATCCGCACGGAACCGCAGCTGGCGGCTGCGCTGGACTTCCTGAAGAACCGTCCTCAGCAGGACCACCCCGTCGACCAGAAGGAGTTCGAGACGGCGTGCGGAGTGGGAGTCGTCGTGACGCAGGAGCAGATCGAAGACTCCGTCAAGTCTGCGATCGAGAGACACAAGGAACAGCTGTTGAAGGACAGGTACCACTTTCACACGGGACTGCTCGTGGGAGAGGTGCGCGCAGCACTAAAGTGGGCCGATGGCAAACTCATAAAGAACGAGGTGGACGTGCGGGTGGTGCAGCTCTTGGGAGCCAAGACGGAGGCTGACCTTGAGAAACCCAAGGCTCAGAAGGCCAAGGCCCCCGAGATGGAGGTGAACGCGAAGCAAGCGGAGGTGGCGGTGAACGGTGAGGCGAAAACCACAGAGGATACGTTTATCATGGATCAGCTAAGAGGAGAGGCACTTAAGTTCCATAAAACAGGAGAGAACTATAAGACTGAGGGTTACGTGACGACACCCAACACCATGAACTTGCTCAAAAAGCACCTGCAGGTCACGGGCGGGCAGGTGCGCACCCGCTTTCCACCCGAGCCCAACGGTATCCTCCACATCGGACACGCCAAAGCCATCAACTTCAATTTCGGCTACGCCAAGGCCAACAACGGGATTTGTTTCCTGAGGTATGACGACACAAACCCCGAGAAGGAGGAGGAGAAGTACTTCACGGGCATCAGGGAGATGGTGGAGTGGCTCGGCTACGAGCCGCACGCCATCACGCACGCCTCCGACTACTTCCAGGAGCTCTACGACCTGGCCGTGGACCTCATCCGCCGGGGCCACGCCTACGTGTGCCACCAGAAGGGGGAGGAGCTGAAGGGCCACAATGTCCCCCCGTCGCCGTGGAGGGAGCGGCCCGCCCAGGACTCTGTGGTGCTGTTTGAGAGGATGAGGAAGGGCCTGTTCGCGGAGGGAGAGGCCACACTCAGGATGAAGATGGTCATGGAGGACGGGAAAATGGACCCGGTGGCCTACCGCATCAAGTACACGCCGCACCATCGGTCGGGGGACAAATGGTGCATCTACCCGACCTACGACTACACCCACTGTCTGTGTGACTCCATAGAGGACATCTCGCACTCGCTCTGCACCAAAGAGTTCCAGGCCAGGCGGTCGTCGTATTACTGGCTGTGCAACGCCTTGGACGTGTACTGCCCTGTCCAGTGGGAGTACGGACGTCTGAACTTCACCTACACGGTCGTGTCCAAGAGGAAGATCATCAGGCTGGTGGAGACGGGAGCGGTCAGAGACTGGGATGACCCCCGTCTCTTCACGCTGACCGCGCTCAGGAGGAGGGGCTTCCCGGCCAAGGCCATCAACAACTTCTGTGCGCGGGTGGGAGTGACGGTCGCCCAGGTGACAACGGAGCCACACCTGCTGGAGGCCTGCGTCCGAGAAGAACTGAACAAAACGGCACGTCGAGCAATGGCGGTCCTCGAACCCCTCAAAGTCACCATAACCAACCTTCCTAAAAACTCAAAGACGAGCATCAGTGTGCCAGACTTTCCGGCTGATGAAGCCATGGGGAGCCATGTGGTTCCGTTTACATGCACCGTCTTCATTGAACAGAGCGACTTCAGAGAAGTGATGGAGGAGGGCTACAAGAGACTGACTCCACAACAGCCGGTAGGCCTGAAGCATGCTGGGAACGTCATCTCCGTGCAGAAGGTCATCAAGGACCCTCAGGGCAAAGTAGTGGAGCTGGAGGTGACTTACTGCAGTTCTACCAACGCCCCTGAGAAGCCCAAGGCCTTCATCCATTGGGTCAGCGAGCCGCTGAAGTGTGAAGTGCGACTCTACGAAAGACTGTTCCTGCACAAGAATCCAGAGGATCAGACGGAGGTGCCCGAGGGCTTCTTGAGTGACGTGAACCCCGATTCCCTGCAGGTGATTGCCAGTGCCTTTGTGGACCACTCGGTTAAGGAAGCCAAGCCCTTGGACAGGTTCCAGTTTGAGAGGGTGGGATACTTCTCAGTGGATCCTGACAGCACAGCAGACAGGCTGGTCTTCAACCGAACAGTCACCCTCAAAGAGGACCCGGGGAAGATCTGATCAACTTCCTGCCAACAGAAACAAAACAAATATATTTCTTGGACACGCTGTGATTGATTGATTGATTGATTGATTGAATACTACAGAAATAATAATAATAATAAAAAACATTTAGATAGATAACACAAAAGATCACTCAGCTCCATTATGGGCACAAAAGGGGGCATGCCCATTGCCCAGACATGGGCATATACTGATGACATCAGGGTCAGGGATCTATCTCCATTTAGATCTATCTCCATATGTGTGCATAAAAGGGACACGGTCTGTTAAAAATCTCCATATATGGGCATATCAGTTGGATTGGTGAAGCAACATAGGTGTAAAGGCTGCGTAGCGACCCAAACTCTTGATGCAAATGTTTTTCACACATATAAGTAGGATGGCAATGACTTGCTCACCAGGCTACAACAAAGTAACATAGATAGTAACACACAGATGAAGCCACTCTAGGAGACAGTGTCGCCACCGCTCAAAAATGTAAATACAAAAGACAGAAATCTAAATGGACAAAAAATGAAAGAAAAAGTACACAATATAAAAAGTATTCAATAAAAAGATAAGATACAATACAATACAACAAACACAACCACAAAACAAAACAAAGGTAAAACAATGACAAACAGTCCCAGGCGACATTCATAATGTAACAGTATATTACCACGTCTCAATTTCTGTTAGCAATATACATTATATAGCTTCCCCACCTACCTACCGGTAGGCTACGACGGATATATTTATACATTCTGTCAGTCCTACAGTATATGTTATTTATTCATAAGCAGCCACCCAGCTTAAATTGAATTGACATGATTCTGATATCTTTAGAGATTTTTGTTGAATTTTTGCAGTTGATGTGAACTCTTGATGTGATTAATGTGTCATTATAAATTCACAAGTTTGGGCCACTGCAGGTGTAGTGGCCCGAACCTCTATTGTTATATTTTTGAGCAGTGCCGATCCTACGTCTGGCTTTGTGTGTAGGTCCCTAGGTCCCTACCTATGTCCGTATGAACAGGAGTACGCAGTACGAGACTAACCTCACACAAGACTAACTTCATACAGTAGAAAGTACGCAGAGACCGACATCACCACAGTTGATGTCACGGACAGAACAGCCCATACAAGGAGATATGTGTGATAGTGATATAATGGTGACCCATGTCAACAATTCATTTAATAAATGTAATAAAATAACAGTTCATAATGGTTCATAAATATACATTTAAAAACGTTTGGTGACAGTAAATGAATGTAAACAAGTGAACAAGTTAAAAGGTGAACAGAAATAAAAGAGATGAATGTAAACAAGTGAACAAGTTAAAAGGTGAACAGAAATAAAAGAGATCTGTGGATCTGTCATCTACTAGTCTCAACTAGTGCAGACTCATGGTGTTGGTTATCGATTGGTCTTGCCTGCAGAGGAAGCCATATTGAACGCGCCGGGCATGTTGCTTCCTTTTACAGGCTGCTGACAGAGAAGCGACACTGTGTCCAGCGTCATTCCTAAACGTCTCCCATTTTCAGGTATAAAATGGGTATTTCTGCTCATGAATGATTGAATTTGTTGTACTGTTGGTTTGTTTATACTTTGGGTAACTTTGTGACCGAATTTTGAGTGTTTTGAAAGTACTAGTTTGATAGTTTGGATAAAGCCTTGATTCAATGCACAATACAGCACATGGCCACACATATAGCTCCTTTCGGAACCCCTCACTCCACTGCTACGCAGCTCCGGAATCCTGTTGCTGGATCGACGATCCGCCGTTAGCGATCACTTCTTACCTTTGATGAACACTCTATCCAAAAAGTGACGGGCCTCTGTTAAACTATAATCGTTTTACTTCTTTATGGTGGAAGAAACTACTCGAAGGAGCACTGGGGTGAAATGAAGACTTTATATCGCTCAAAAGATCATCCGGTTCTGTGTTTTCCCCGTTGTGTAACTTGTGTATATACCACGTGACCAGGGAGGAACGTCTAAAAACACAGAACCGGCTGATCTTTTGAGCTATATAAAGTCTTCATTTCACCCCAGTGCTTCGAGTTTCTCGAGGTTCCGAAAGGAGCTAGGCCACATGCAAGGTGACGTGGCTAATGTGTGTTAGCATGGCGTTAGCCTGCTTCCAGACCATAGACCCCGCCCACTCGAGCGCAAGCTGTGTGTGTGTGTGTGTGTGTGTGTGTGTGTGTGTGTGTGTGTGTGTGTGTGTGTGTGTGTGTGTGTGTGTGTGTGTGTGTGTGTGTGTGTGTGTGTGATAACCCACGTGCATTATATTCATTCAAACAGTAGTAACAGAGTTGAGAAGAGAAAACGATTTTGTGATTAGTGATTTTGCACATAAACAGAGTTTAGAGGAAACTATTTTGTGTTTACAGTGGTTTTGCACTCTAAGCTGATTTAAGTCTGTTTGTTCATAAAAATGTATATTTACATGCATATTTACCTGCTGGGTTTGACCTGTTGAAAAAGAAATGATAAATGGGAATACATAGCCCTACCTAATACTCACCTTATTAAGTGTTTAAACTGTGTGAGAAATGTACTGTATGCCTACCTGGATACTTTACCTGACTAATTGTTACCTGTAGAAGGAAAGATAATTGTTATTATGCTTACCAGTGTACCTACCTGTGAAAAGAAAAGTGTTAAGAAGAACAAAGGAACATTGTGACTATGTAAATATTTCTGAATTTAATTGAGAGTTAATTCTACAAACTGCTGACAGAGAAGCAACACTGTGCCCAGCGTCATTTCTAAACATGTCGTGTTTCAAACATGGGGACGTCAGTGTGGTTTTACAATGCAGCTTGGATTGGACTGGAATAGTGCCAGAATTGGAGATGTATTATCAACATGATCAATATGACATCATCACTATGACATCATCTGTATATCATCATATATATATATATTATCAAAATAAACTGAGTTCAATTCACACGATACATACCCTTACATCTGTATCCTCTCCCTTCTCACTGCAGTGTGAATCATGGGCCGCCGACCAGCCCGCTGCTACCGGTACTGCAAGAACAAGCCTTACCCCAAGTCCCGTTTCTGCAGGGGCGTCCCCGACCCCAAGATCCGGATCTTCGACCTGGGCAGGAAGAAGGCCGGGGTGGAGGAGTTCCCCCTGTGCGCCCACATGGTCTCTGACGAGCTGGAGCAGCTGTCGTCCGAGGCCCTGGAGGCGGCTCGCATCTGTGCCAACAAGTACATGGTGAAGACGTGTGGCAAGGACGGCTTCCACATCCGCGTGCGCGCGCACCCCTTCCACGTCCTCCGCATCAACAAGATGTTGTCGTGCGCCGGAGCCGACAGGCTTCAGACCGGCATGCGCGGCGCCTACGGCAAGCCCATAGGCACCGTGGCCCGCGTGGCCATCGGCCAGGTGATCATATCCGTGCGCTCCAAGGCCCAGAACAAGGAGCACATGGTCGAGGCCCTGCGCAGGGCCAAGTTCAAGTTCCCCGGGCGCCAGAAGATCCACATCTCCAAGAAGTACGGCTTCACAAAGTTCAACGCCACCGACTTCGACGCCTTGCTGGCGCAGAAGCGCGTGGTTCCTGACGGCTGTGGTGTGAAGTACATCTCCGACCATGGCCCTCTGACGCGCTGGAAGGCCCTGCACACCACCAAGTAGAGCTCTGATGACACTCTGGTGGCGTTCGCTCTGGTGGGTTCGAATCCACCGTAGCGTCGCGCATCCGGCTAAGTTGGCCGTCTATGCAAACACCATTGTCTCGAAGGCCGAAGGCCCTACATCATGGGTATTCAACTGGCGGGGACCTTCCTTGTGGCCCCTGGAGCAATTTTGAAAAACAAAAAAAAAGATTTTGAAAATAAAAAAATTAAAAAAAAAATCCAAAATCGTTTTCTTTTTTGTGGAGACTAATGAACGTTATAGGTATGGTTTGCGCGATATGAAACGTGAGCTTCATCTTACCATAATCACAGTAATCCCTAATAGTAGGGCAGGAGAGATGGGTCTACCAGCACCCCAATGACATGTTTTCGAAACCTGTTTTTTTAGGACCGTTATGATGTCTAGTTATGATTTCTGCTTGTTGCCGTGGTCAACTAATGTCCCATGGGGTTCATTTTTAACCTTTTCTTACATCTATCCCCAATCTGGACCATACAATGGACATAACAAAATGCCTTAACTCTTGAAGTAAACAACCTACAGGGACAAATGAACACATTTTTCTATATGATTTTGACACGGAATTTATTTCCGTCAGTTTTTAACATTCAAGCACATCTTGACACTATTTCAGGACAGAAACAGCGAAAAACGACCAGAAAATGTTCAAAAACATCTATATTTCTCTTTGTACATTAAGGTGTATTCTTTTTATACCACTTGTTTTTTGAACCCTAATGGTGTCTAGACAATATTGCTTCTTGTTGCCGTGGTCAATCAACGTGGCTTGGGGTTCATTTTAACCCTTTCTTACACCTATCCCCAAAACAAAACATAAGATGGAGATAATAAATACCATAACTCTTGAAGTAAACAACATACAGAGACAAATCAACACATTTTCCCACATCATTTGCACCCAAGGAACTCATTAACGTGGTTATTAAGATTCAAGCACATTTTGACACTACTTCATGGCAGAAACTGCAAAAGAATTGCAGAAAATATTCAAATCACATCTATATTTCTCTTTGTACAACATTTTTAAGGTCACACGTCATGTTTCTTAGTACCCTAATGGTGTCTAGTGTCAAGATTTAGTAGTGTTGCCCAACTCATGTCCCATGGGGTTCATGTTTTTTCCCCAGATATGTTTTTGACAGGACAGTAGACTGACAGGAAACGGGGAGAGAGAGTGACACGCAGCAAATCTGGACGTGCTCGGGGATCGAAACAGTGACCCGCTGCAGGCTACACAAAGCCTACTGTATGTGGGATGCGCCCAGACCATTTTGAATCGATGTCCGTAAGTTATCAAAGAACAATTTCACTGGTCGGTGTCTTCCATCTCATCAAACTCCACCTCATCCTCTTCCTTATCATCATCATTATCATCACTGAGGACAGCCAACAGGTCAATGAGAGATCGGGGAAGAATTGGCCCACAAGACCAGACAGGCTCCAAAGTCCATCCTTCCGTCTTCTGCCACCCCTGACCTTCGTCATAGGTTTAGGCCCCCACAAGATTGGCTCAGCTGCTGGCTTGTAACAGGCCACTCACTCTATAGTTCACCTGCTGGATGTGGGGGATGAGCATATTGGCAGAGGGGCAGGTGGGCAAAATGCACTCTAGACCTGCTGCAGAGGGTCTCGTCTTCACCCACCAGTTCATTCAGCATCTTGCTCCTAGCCTGGTCGACAAATGTCTCGCGTGCTTGATTTTACATCACACACGTGAAGGCTTCCAGCTGTTCCCGCACTTCCGGCTTCAACTTACACTCATTGCCCAGCTGGCTGTAGAATGATTGTTACGATTATTGCTAAATTTGGTCTCTCAAAATGTAGCATTATGCATGCTTGGCGATGAGTGCAAGTTGAAGCCGGAAGTGCAGGAGCAGCTGGAAGCCTTTGCGTGTGTGATGTAAAATCAAGCACGTGATACATCAGTGAACTATGGATCATAAGGGTCCTAAAAAAAAAAGAATACACCTTAATTTATCTGTACAAAGAGAAGTATAGACGTGTTTTGAACATTTTTGGGTTTTTCGCCGTTTATGTCCTGAAATAGGGTCAAGATGTGCTTAAATGTAAAAAATAACCACTTTAATGAATTCCCTGGGTCAAAATCATATAGAAAGTGTGTTCATTTGTCCCCGTAGGTTGTTTACATCAAGAGTTATGTCATTTTCTGTTATGACCATTGTATGGTTCAGATTGGGAATAGTTGTGAGAAAAGGTTAAAAATTAACCCCATGGGACATTAGTTGACCACGGCAACAAGCAGAAATCATAACTAGACATCATAACGGTCCTAAAAAAACAGGTTTCGAAAACATGTCATTGGGGTGCTGGTAGACCCCTCTCTCCTGCCCTACTATAATCATATTCCATCATAGTCAAGTGAAGAGACTCCAGTCAGCAGCAGAGTGGAGAGTGTGTGTGTGAGTCTGCGACCCACCTGATCCTCGTTGAGCATCGTTAAAGCATCAAAGAAGGCAATTGTGTGTGCACTGCAATAAGGTCGACATCTACTCTAAGATAGCATCAAAGCCAGGTTGGCCATCACTAGTGTGATGTAGTTAGCACTAGGTTTTAGAAAGCATGTGTACAGTTGTCAACTTGTTAAACAGAAATTAAGCACATTAACATGAAAAGTATTCTACTTGAAAAGTATTCTGCTTTGCAATGTAGTTAGATGAAAATGTGGTTGTTTGTGAAAATGTAGTAGTGAAAATGGGGGGGGGGGGTACGTTAGTGCGGCCCCCGGCCCCTTGGGTTTCTGTCAATGTGGCCCCCTGGACAATTTTGTTGAATACCCCTGCCCTACGTCCTCTCTGTGGGGGCTCCTCACTGGCAGGTGAATCAGTAGGATACAACAGCAGTGACAATGTGTGTGGGGAGGAATTAATTGTCGTAATTAATACATTGGGGAGAAAAAGGTGGTAAAAAATAAATGGCTACTCTAAATACATTTAAATTTTAAAATTGTCCATTCTAAAACCGCATTGGCATCCGTCAGTGTGGGTTTTAGAATGGACATCATTGGGGCTGGATTGTGCTGGAATAGTTCCCAAACCTGTGCGAAGTGAGCACCAAACACAACACACGTGTCGTTCATATCTCCTTGTATTGGCCGTTCTGTCAGCGGTGTTGATGTCGGTCACTGCGTACTTTCTATGACGTTGGTCTCATGTGATGTTAGTCTCGTGCTCATACGGACAATCATACGGACATACACACAAAGCCAGACGTAGGAGCGGTTACCACACCAATTCCAATATCAAAACCAACAAAAAGTGTGTGTGTGTGTGTGGGGGGGAGGGAGGGGAAGGGTGAATAGATAATCTCACATCCAACATCCTGTCTACTGTCTCTCCATATTTGGGCAAGCATAACGGCATCATTAATATGATGTCAGCACTCAGCAGCGATACATGGCAGCTATCCTGCTATAGGACCCCTGTCCTTTATCCATAGAGTTACATGTGTGACTTTAACCAAACAAAAGGAAAAGAAAAAGAGATGAAAAAATATATATATTTTGGACTAACCATCTACCATATAGCAGTAATCCATCCATCCATCCATCTTCAACCGCTTACCGGAATCGGGTCGCGGGGGTAACAGTTCCAACTGAGATCTCCAGATTTCCTTATCCCGAGCAACTTCCTCCACTGCCTCAGGGAGTATACCAAGGCATTCCCAAGCCAGATATAATCCCCCCATCTGGTCCGGGGTCTCCTCCCAGTGGGACGCGCATCGAGGACCTTCCTAGGAAGGCGCTCGGGGGGCATCCGTACATGCCCGAACCACCTAAGCTGACTCCTTTCCAAGTGTAGGAGCAGCGGTTCTACTCCAAGTCTCTCTCAGGTGACTGAACTTCTCACCCTATCTCTAAGCGAGATACCGCAACCTTATACTTTCGGTCATGACCCACACTTCATGACCATAGGTGAGAGTAGGAACGAAGATTGCCTGGTAAACAGAGGGCTTTGCCTTCCGGCTCAACTCTTTTTTTGTATAAAACTGCAATATTCATTGGCTTATAAAAACTTTATTCTTTCACATACAAACTTCTCTCCAAGACAGATTTTAGATATTGGTCCAAAATCCATGTGTAAAAAAATCCCAGGAGGAGATATAGCCTATTTTACTGTAACATATCATTTCATATAATTCAAAATGGTTGGAGATCTAAAGGTCAGAGGTCAAAGTCACAGTGTTAAAGTTGTTCGGCATGAGGAAATGCATGTCGCACAAGTGTAATGAAGTTACATGAAATGTCACTCCACTAAATTTCCAATAGAAATATGTCACTTTTGACTCAACTACTATGCTATTTGAGCAGTGTTAAACTACCGGTATATGAATTCTCCTTGTCCAGTTGTCCAATGTCCATTAATGTCAAGGCTGCTCAACAGCGCCACTCAGTCAGCCAGCGGTATTGCAGCTGTTGCTACTCATACGAGGAGCGCTGAGGCACCGCTCAAAAAGGAGAGAGAAAGAAAAAGAAAGATCATTCAGGTGTTTTTGACCTTCATTTCTTATAGGGCTGTTCATTCTTGCTGCTATATGTATTGTTTTCTTTTATTGTATACTGGAGCACCCCGAACTAAGTGCTTCACAGTGCTTGTCCTTTCAGTTTTTACAATACATCTCTTGAATGTATCTTGGCCCTGTCAGGACCCTCTTCTATCTAGATGGCTCAACCAAGTGCGTGCACACACGCACACACAGACACGGGTGAAAAAACATAGTCTTGGCCACACCTTCGGCCTGGCGGAGACATTGAATCAATCAATATATTTATTCAAGAGTACATCTGCCTTTTTCATCATTAGAATAAAATAAAAAAAGAAAGAAAATACATGGTACATGATGTGTATTGAAATAAGACACCTTCACATCTCCACCATGTTGCAGTTATAGCATACAGTCTGTTTACAGTCAGGATACAGAAAGCAGCAGTAGATACACTTATACTTAATGCTGTGTGATGCTGTGTGAATGATGAACACATATTTGAGCAAGTGGGCAGTCACAGGCCGTCCAGTCAAGCTAAGAAGCAAATCATAAAAGAGAAAAATAAGAAACCACCATAACTTTCCCCATAAGGCGGCACAATATGATCAAAAATCTTTGGCAATATTGTTGGTCCTCTGCTGGTCATTAATTATTATGACCAATTATTATGATAATTGTATATTTTTACAATAAATCATTACCAATAATCGTCATTACAATATTGTCACTTTAGCCATGATAATGTGCAGCCCTACTTTCCCCTGTGATGACCGAAACATTAATTACGTTTAAATAATAAATGTAGAATTTACTTCCCATGTTTTGTCAAGAAATAAAACATTTTCAATCCACAATGGAGTGCGTCTGAGGAATTTCCGGAAGCACGTTATTTGTCAATGGGAGTGGGACCCGGCAACTACTGCTGGTGATAGCAGGAGATGTGGTGATAGTGGAAAAGTGGGCGGAGGAACATCACCCCAAAACATGAAAATAGATTATCTTTTGGACGACATCGTCGGCGATAGCCAATCAAATACATGCGTCACTTTGTTTACCCAATGGAGGACGTACAGTAATGACGGTAGGAACGCCCACAAGGAGGTTTTTATCGCCCAGAGTCGCCTGCTGTTAAAACGTAGGGTGACTGCACTGCTTTTAACATACCTCTGAGCACTGACTGATTACAGTAGTGGTTCTCAAACCTTTTTCATGTCAGGGAACCCTGCGTTAATATGTACACGTATTTGGCCGCAATGACGCCCCAATGTAAACTACTTTAAAAGGTATAGCCACTCTGGAATCCCCTTCAGGACCCCTCGGGGTCCCCAGACCCTACTTTGAGAAGCACTGTATTACAATATGTTACAATATTCTAGTCTCTTCAAACCGCCAATAATGACATCCTTACTGTCATTATTACTCTCTCCACTTTGAGTCTCAGCTAAAACAATGTCCCTCTAGATGGCGCCATTGTGCTCTGTCTGTGAACAGCGGTTCCTACCCCTTTGTCAGTTTGAGTAGCAAATGTGAAACAATATAAAATGAACAATGTTCCCGTTCCTGCTAAGAAATACAGATGGTTAGAAAACATGAGGCCTCTTAACAGCGAGTTGTCTTTGAGTGACGTTCTGTATTACAGTAAAACACAAGGGCCCAAGGTGGAGGGGCCCTAGTAACTTTAGCTATTGAAAAATAGCAGATCTACAAGCTCACAGCGCGGCACCGAGTGCCACGCTGCGAGCTTGTAGATCTGCTATTTTTGAAAAGTCGTGAAAATGTGTGCAAATCTTCCAATATTATGTATTTTTTAAGCGAACATTTGTAACTCAAATTTTGCTTCTGGGGGGGGGGGGGGTCCCTGGAACTAAATATTTTGAGATGGGGTTCTGTGGCCAAATACATATAATTTTGGGGGTCCTTCACATGAAAAAGTTTGAGCACAACTGACATAGAAACACAGGTTTTTCAAAAAAAAAAAACTTGGATGGATTTGAAATATTCAAAGACTTGCACAAATGTTCGAATTTTCAAAAATAGCAGATCCACAAGCTCGCAGCGCGGCACTCGGTGCCACGCTGTGAGCTTGTAGATCTGCTATTTTTCAATAGTTAAAGCACACGAGGGGGCCCGCAGTGAATCCTTGTACCCAGGGCCCAGAATTTGGTGTGACACCCCTGTCTTTCTCTCCGGTGGAGGTGTTGGGTCAGGAACAGCCCCTGGACCAGCCAGTGGACACATCTTTCTCTCTGTCTCTCTCTTTGTCAGAAGTTCACTTGCAAAACTTCTCCATCTCTGGAAGAGACAAAGACAGGAGACAAACAGTAACACAGTACAAATTAGTGCAGATAACAATGACAGATGACCTTATTATCACAAATACAGCCATTGTTGTCCCACGGTGAGGGGAGGGGAGGGAGAGAAGGACAGAGATGGAGAAAAGCGATATTTGTACAGTGTAGATTGGCATGTCAAATGGGGGGTCAGTACGCGGCCTAATATCAAGGGACCTGGATAGTATCCTACAGTACCTCTTGCTGTTGGAAATTAGTTCCTTTTAATGTTTTATTGCACACTGTGTGACGATTTGAGGGATCATTTGTTTGATGTAATGCAAAAACGAAAACCTGAGCTATTCTGGGAAGATGATGGCCAGAAGTTGGAATGGTTGTATAAAGTCTTTAAGACGGCACAATTTGTTTCTAGATCTTAGCTTTTCAAATAGTAGCCTGAGTGTTAATGTTGGTTATTCGTTTGATCATTGTTTATGAATTGTTATGTTGGTTCATTGTCTAAAGTCAAATGAAATGTAAAAGTGTCCCATTAAGTCCTTATGGGCTGGGTTTCCTTGGGAGCATGACACTTTAATAAAGACAAATCAATCAATCAATCAATCAATCAATCAATCAATCATATTAGTGGATAGGGGCCACTGACCGAAATAAAAAGTTGTGAAACAACTTGTCTAGCTGATCAGCAACACCAGATGCACTGGCATGGATTCAACCCCAGCACCCTGCAGTGGTGGTTGGCAGTTACTTTACCTTTACCCCCTGTACCATCCAAACACCATGACTGATGAGATAGGATCAGATAAAAAGTAGCCAACCTCTGTTAGCTGCTGTTGGTCTACCACTCAATCAGTGTTATTTTTTTACGGCAAAAGTATCATGTAGTTTTAGTCTTTTCAATAAAATGACGTTGTTTCAGTCATTAATCATCTGACATGTTTTAGTTTTAGTCTAGTTTTAGTAGACTAAATATCATAAGATATTATTCGACCAAATGTTCATTTAATTTAGTCGACTAAAACCTATTTTGGCAGGCGTTGAAGGCGTCACAATGCCTGATTTGTAGACCGGCTACCAAAGACAGCAGATCTACAAGCTCACAACGCGTCAAAGACTGGATATCTTCTCCACTAGTCCCTCCCTAACATTTAATCTATTTTTTTTTGTTGACGAAATTGTCAATATATTTATTCTTAGTTTTTGTCACCGTGCCTTAGTTTTTATTTAGTTTTCGTCAGGAAAAAAAGGCAGTCGACAGAAAATGTTCAGCATAGTTTTAGCAATTTTTTACTTTTACTTTATTTTGAAAAACATTTTTGAATATTTTAAATGTGACGAAATCTACACTGCTACATCGATGGTACAGTGAATGATACATCCATGCCTGTGTTTGGACGCGTGCATGCATGTTTGTATGTGTGTGTGTGTGTGCGTGCGCGTGCGTGTGTTACCTTTATCAAGGTCAACTACTTTAGGTAGCGTCGCCGTGTTGATCCCGACCTTCTCTTTCACTAAGTTGTTCTTGTAGTCTAAAAAACACACACAGGAAGGAAGTTAGACACTCACACACACACACACACACACACACACACACACACACACACACACTCACAACCTTAAGCTTTAAGTAAATGTAGTTACTTTACACCACTTGTTAGTTTGACCTGATCTATCTTGGTTATTCTACAGTTAGACTGATGCTGGTTTACCTATAAGATCCTAGATTACTATCTCTATGCATTTGATGCATTACTTGGGTTGTCCTTGCTTACTGTAAATCGCACTGGATTATATGCCTCCGTGTGTAACTCACCCAGGGTCCTAGTGTCCTCATGGTTGCAGGCCTTCACCTCAGTCACGTCCATTTCAAACTCATCTGAGCCGCTGTGAGATCTGTTGGATCTGTCAGAGAGAGAGAGAGAGAGAGAGAGAGAGAGAGAGAGAGAGAGAGAGAGAGATAAAGCAATGTGTGTGAGATAGAGAGCATGCGTGCATGCGCACATGCATGTGTGTGTTTGTGCGTGCACCGTGCATGCACTACTAACCTTATGGATGTCTGTGGGTAAAACTCTGAAAGAAAAGAAAAATGAAGACAATGAAACAAACAGTTGTTGTTTATGTGAAAGTAAACATAGAAATTACTTGCATACACTTTATTCTTGTGTAACTATGCAGCATTTTGTACATAGTGTAGTGCAAGAAGACCAGGGTTGTGCCCAAATTCAGTCACTATTATTTGTTACAGTCAAACCCTTGTCTATTATTATTAACGTTTATTATAAAATAAGATATTAACCACTTTCAACCTGCTGTCCCTATGTTGGGCATGGCATTGTAGTAATAATTAAATTAAATGTAGGGAATTACAAGTTATCAAAAATCCTAGGCTAAAGTGCTTTATTCATAGTTTGTTGAACTCTGGTGGCACACGATACAACTAGCAGAACTACAAGTTCACAACACATTGCATCGCTACATGTTGTGAGCTGGTAGATCGGGTATTTCTGCAGCACGACACCATGGTACAATTAACTATAATTCAGGCTTAGGTTGGCTAAAATGCTGTATAATTCAGACTTATTTAGGTTAAAATGCAGTAATTCAGACTTAAGTTAAGGTTAGGTTAAAATGCAGTATAATTCAGGTTTAAGTTAAGGTTAGGTTAAAATGCAGTGTAATTCAGGATTAAGTTAAGGTTATGTTAAAGGGAACCTTTGGTTTGCTTCCGCCGTGTGACCAGGATGATGATGAGGATGACGAAGGCCAGCAGCAGGAAGGAGGTCAGGACGTAGCCCAGCGGCAACAGGAAGTGATGTCGCTGGTCGGGCAGGATGACGTTGATGACTCGAGGTGACTCAGCCTTGGTGTTGTCTGAGGAGAAAGAACAACGCAGACTCAGCACTTAAGTTATGAATCACTCATGAATCACAACGCCTCGCACTGCGAGGCGTTGTGCTGTTTTCAGTACTTTTGTGCGACGGCCTTGTCTGATGAAGCAGGGCTTTACTTTGCGAAAGAACATACAAATTTGAAACTTGGAGATACAAGGTTTCCACCCGACAACGACGATATGTAATCCCATTTAGACGGATGGAAGATGGAACGCACAATTTCGCATCATTACTTATTTTATGCGTTAACTATCTAAAATACATTTTCAGTTTGGGATACCGCTTTCATCCAGTCAGGAGAGAGAACTCGAGTTGTACGCCCAGGGTCACATTGGCCAGCCTACATCTGGCCTACATCTTTGCACAAAGTGCCCAAAGTCTGTTGTACGGCCACTCGCCCCGGGTCACATTGGCCAAGCTTCGTGAGACGCTGAAAGACGGGGTGAGTAGACAGAGAGAGACGGGGAGTGACATGCAGTAAAGGTCATCGGGATTCAAACCCGTGACACACCGTCAGGCTGCATTGCAATGTGAGCTTGCTATTTTCAGTCCACGACATGATGCACATCTGGGTATAAATCAGGCTTGATGCTTAACATCTGGGGTTTCAATAAAAAAAGTTATAAAACATTGTAGCCTACTACAAGCATGTTTTCCTCTGTTCATTTCTTTCATAATCCACCAAAGACACCAACAGAAACATTCCACACTATTTTCATTATAATGAGAATAATGTTTTTGTGGTTCGCTGAGGAATGTGTTATGTGTGTAGTAGAGACAGAGCCAATGGAATGCTGGGAAATTGAGTGAGTGGATCTCTTCTCCACTAGTCTTAGTTCTACTGGATCTCTTCTCCACAAGTCTTAGTTCTACTGGATCTCTTCTCCACTAGTCTTATTTCTACTGGATCTCTTCTCCACAAGTCTTAGTTCTACTGGATCTCTTCTCCACTAGTCTTATTTCTACTGGATCTCTTCTCCACAAGTCTTAGTTCTACTGGATCTCTTCTCCACTAGTCTTAGTTCTACTGGATCTCTTTTCCACTAGTCTTAGTTCTACTGGATCTCTTTTCCACTAGTCTTAAGGTCTTTGCACACTGCGTTTTTCGGGCCGAATATCGGAGTGAATTTCGGAGTGCGCAAATAGAAAAATCAACCTCACGTTATGTCAGTCACGTTTGCACACTGCCGCCCGTTTCGCGCACCACTCGGTCCCTTGCTCTCTCTATCTCTCTCTCTCTTCTTGCCCTGAAAAACGCATTTCGCAGCTAAAAACGCAGCAGTGTGCAAAGGCCTTTAGTTCTACAGGATCTCTTCTCCACTAGTCTTAGTTCTACTGGATCTATTCTCCGCTAGTCTTAGTTCTACTGGATCTCTTCTCCACTAGTCTTAGTTCTACTGGATCTCTTCTCCACTAGTCTTAGTTCTACTGGATCTATTCTCCACTAGTCTTAGTTCTACTGGATCTCTTCTCCACTAGTCTTAGTTCTACTGGATCTCTTCTCCACTAGTCTTAGTTCTACTGGATCTATTCTCCACTAGTCTTAGTTCTACTGGATCTATTCTCCGCTAGTCTTAGTTCTACTGGATCTATTCTCCGCTAGTCTTAGTTCTACTGGATCTATTCTCCACTAGTCTTAGTTCTACTGGATCTATTCTCCGCTAGTCTTAGTTCTACTCGATCTATTCTCCACTAGTCTTAGTTCTACTGGATCTCTTTTCCACAAGTCTTAGTTCTACTGGATCTCCACTAGTCCCTCCTGACATTGTCAATATATTTAGCTTTTCAAGTTTTTATTTAGTTTTTATTCCGTTTTTGACAATGAAAAAAAGGTAGTCGACGAAAAGAAATCGTCATTGCTGTGTGTGTGTGTGTGTGTGTGTGTGTGTGTGTGTGTGTGTGTGTGTGTGTGTGTGCGTGCGTGCGTGCGTGCGTGCGTGCGTGAGTATAATGTGACAGAAGCGCTCCCACTTGTGTTAAGGATCTGAAGGGAGGATGTTATAAGGATCTATAAATCTAATGGTACCCCAACACATCCACAGTGGTGCAGCTAAGGCTGGCCAACAACAGTGAAACAATCAGCTCCAGCTGTGTGTGAGTGTGTGCAGAAACGCTGACCGGCCAGAAGGCCTGCGTTTTCTTTCCTTCGCCTTCGTTAAAAATGTGCAACGCAAGAAGCAGCAGCTGTGGAGCAGTAGGACAGAACGGAGCAGACTCCACATGTTCCACCGTCCAAATGAGATCCAGACGCTACAGTTAGGGAAGGGACGATATGAAAATGTCATATCACCATTATTGTGACAAAATAAATCTCGATTTACGATATTATCGCGATAATCAAAATCCATTATCCTGGGGCGGAACATTTGCCAAAAAAAAAACATTATCCTGGGGCGGAACATTTGCCAAAAAAAAAGAGAGCAGATCTACAAGCTTGTAGATCGACTATTTTTTGGCAAACACATTTGATAGAGAGTGAAAAAAAAAGACTGTGTTAAGTATGTATATTATAAGTACCTTTTACCAAATGGTACCGGATATGCAGCTCGGAAAATAAAAGGTGAATTGATCCCAGTGCGTGATAAATTTGTATCACGATAAACGATAATATCGATTATCATCCCATCCCTAAGCTACAGTCACTGAATGCCCTGATCCAGTTTTGGACATTCGAGGTTTCCACCCAACAGAGACGATTTACTTTTCCTGGCAGTAAGACACAGAAAAAAATAATTTGATGGGGAGGAGGGGGGAGACCAAAGAAGGAGAAGAGGAGGAAGGGAGGGAGGGAGGAAGGGAGGAGTAAACTTTCTGTGGTTTGTGCGTCTTGAGGCCCATCGTTCTTCTGATCTATCGTACAGACCTGCTATGAAGACCCTGACCACTCCGCTGATCTCAACCTAGTCAGCCATAGTCGGTGTTCAGACGTCTGTGTCTAAATACCCATGGATATTTTCTATCAGAATATATGCTTCAACCTATTAAAATGTAAACTTTTTGTTTTAACCCAAAAATATCACTGCATAGTGTGCATACCTGACTTTGTAACCAACACATTCTGGAAAACAAATGGAAAGCTACAAAGCTTTCTGGTGTCATCTGGTCATGTTCTAGCAAGCACATTTTACCTGCTTATAGCTGCCGTACAAAATCTTTGTAGGCTTAGCCTAGACGATGAATAGCTTAGATATAATATATTACTGTAGCTGTTGATTGTTACTCTAGGCTAAGCCTAGCCATTGAAAAAACGTTCACTTTTAATTAATATAATGTATTTAATATAAACCGGTTTTAGCAGGGCCATTTAGATGTATTTAGACGTCTAATAGCCTGGGAAATGCTCAGCAAGGAAGCATGTGGTCGCACGACACAATCCAAAACATCTGTCACCTTACGCACCACTACAGGCATACTGTAGTCACTGTACGTCTAAACATTATGTTTAATTTAGATAAACACAAGTCTCCTCCTCCCGTTGGCTTGGTCTCCTCCCCTCCTTGACTCAGAGCCATGCCAATTCAATTAACTTTATTAATCCCACAGGAGGAGGCGGTTACTTTCCAGCATGTTGTAAACAGAGACGTACAACGTACAACAACATGCAGTACCAACACCACAGGGAGCTACATGTGGATCAAATCATCATAACATTCCTAATAATATCACAGTCAAATAAAAATACAACCTTAACCACTTCTTGAAGCGTCCCAATTGCTCGGGCAAACATTCGCTGAATGTTCACAACTTGTGTGAACTTGTGCATCGACTATTTTTAGTGAAGATATTCGGTGTAGAGGGGGAAGGATTTGCCTGGTATAGCAGCAGGTATATTAGATTAGGTATGTGGGGTTTAACCCTACAGAGTATTTAGCAGTCAGAGAGTAGATAGATCTACAAGCTTAAAACACGTCGCTTCGTGCCGCGTTTCGAGCTTGCAGATCTGCCATGTTTGGTGCTTTTGTGTGACGCTGTAGGTATGATCAAGTAGGATATTACAACAGGGGTCTTCAACAGGGGGTCCGGGACCCCTAGGGGGTCCTCAGAGTCACTAAAGGGGGTCCTCCAAATCTTTGTGTGATAGAAGCTTTTTTTCCTCCTTTTCAATATTAACCATTTGAGCCCTAGCATCCATATTCTGAGAACTTTAGCCAAAAATAGCAGATCTAGATCAGCTATTTTCAGCAAAGAGGTTTGGTGTAGAGGTGGAAAAAGAGCAGACTAAGTACAGAGTGAAAGGTCAAGTGTATTAAGTATTGACGTTTCAAGTGGTTAAATATCTGGAAACACAAATTCAGATGAACCCCAAATACACAGATGATTGAGCGTCAAATGATGAAACTAAACTATATGGTATCCATGGGTTGCGGGGGTCCCTGCTTCATCTCTCTCTCTCTCTCTCTCTCTCTCTCTCTCTCTCTCTCTCTCTCTCTCTCTCTCTCTCTCGATTAAGGGATCCTTCCTTGGCCTGAAAACGTTGAAGACCCATTACAATATTGACATAAAGTGGTTTGGTTTCTGCCCCCAAAAGCAACCATTTCAAGATGGTCACCAAAAACACAGTTGCCCAAGTTTTTATTTGTGCGACGATGAGACCATTTCCACATGTTAGCAGGCAGCACTGTGGGAACATGGAGGGTCTGTTTGTGTTTAGAGGGGGAGGGGGGGGGGGGGGTGACCTACATCTCTCCATCTCCTTATCCAGCAATATAACTCCTCTCTCTCTCTCTCTCTCTCTCTCTCTCTCTCTCTCTCTCTCTCTCTCTCTCTCTCCCTCTTTCCTGTCTGTCTGTCTCTCTCGCACTGCTTCACTTCCGCAACAGACACGCATTTCTCCTCACAAGTATAGTAAGTAGTACACTCACGCACACATGCACGCACGCGCGTGCAGCCGTGCACGCACGCACGCACGCACGCACGCACGCACGCACGCACGCACGCACGCACGCGCACACATACACACACACACACAAACACACACACACACACACACACACACACACACACACACACACACACACACACACACACACACACACACATACACACACACAGGGCAGCTGCTGTACAGATGCATGGCCTCCTGTTGTTGTCAATATCACAACACAACCAACACAGTGTGTCTGTTCTCCTCAGGACCCTGGAGACGCACCAGAGAGACCAGCCGAGACAGAGAGACAAACGGAAGGAGAGGAGAGACCAAGGGGAAGAGAGGAGAGACCAGCTAAAAGAGAGAGACCTGAGCGAGAAGAGAGAGCGTTTTCCTCCACCGCGGAAAACAGCAGAAAGAGCAGAACTTTGGTAGAACGATGTGAACGTGGCGGCGCTGATGGAAAATAAATAAAAGCTAAGAAAGCATGATGTGATGATGTGGGATCTTCAGCGAGAGGAGGAGAAAAACAGAGGACGGAGGGGAAAAGAGAGAGAGGGGGGAGGTAATTCTGTGGCTCCACCAGAATGTCCTGTGTGGGCCAAAGTCAACAGGCCAGTAGACAGACCTTTAGATCAGAGAGAGAGAGAGAGAGAGAGAGAGAGAGAGAGAGAGAGAGAGAGAGAGAGAGAGAGAGAGAGAGAGAGAGCAGGTACGTGCACACACATAGACATCAAAGGGGGCTTGAGCCCCTGCCTTTTTATCTGTCTGTAAAAAGTGCCCTCTCCAGACCACTAATGCAGTTTTTACTATATGGTGAAAGAAATGCAAATGCCCTCCTTTCCATGCCATACCTGAAGGCAGCATTCAAGACAATTGCCCTGTCCAAACTCTCCTGAACTTGAATGCAGCATCTTATGTTGAAAGAATTACCCTCTCTGTGTAGAAATCCATGCCGTTACGCCACATCTCCAGCACTGTATTATGCAGTTAGTTCAGTGTGGTGCTGTATCACACACTGAAAATAGTCTACCTCCAAGCTTACAACGTGTTGCACTGCGACACGTTGAGAGCTTGGAGGTACAGTATAGGCTATTTTCTATATTTTCACCAAAAGGCCCTTTTAGAAATTTCAGCCCCTGCCTCTCTAACATTATCTGCACATCCCTGAGAGAGAGAGAGCTCAGCTCAGAACATCCCACAGAGGACCAACAGATATCATCTCTGCATTACTGTAAACGTCCAGCGTTTTTTACTGCCCACATGTTGTTATGGTGCCAGACCACTTCAAACCATCCAATGTTTTGGAGAAGGAAAAAAAAATCTACACACTCACGCACGCACGTGCACGTCATGTCCGGTATATAAGCCACTGGTTCTTAGACTTTTTCCAAGCCTTGCTTAGAGCTTGTAGATCTGCTTCTTTTTCTGTTTTTGAATTTGAATCCTAAAAGGCAACAGTTTTGGACATATGAGGTTTCCACCTGACAGAGACGATATTGTTGCTTCACAGCAACAATCAGGCACAATCAGGCACAGTCAGGCACATGAACGAACTGTCAAGAACGAGAAAGATCCAGGGCAAAAGGAATCACTGTTGGCTTTGATGTATTGATGTATTACCTTAATGCTTATTGTAAATCTGGATTAAGAGCATCTGCTAAATGCTTAAAGGACAACTTTGCCACTTTTCAACCTATCTTCATATAATAGGTCCTCACTAATGTTCATAATAAAATAGCAAAAAATAAATAAAAAAGAAAAGAAAAGAAAAAGAATCTACTCGGTCCAACTCTCTTAGGAGAGCTGTGGGAAGTTCAAACATCATCGTTTGACAGATTTCGCTTTTAAACAATATTTTTGAAAAAAAAAATATATATTTTTATTATCGAAGAACAATGGCTTCCACTTTAACATTGCAACTTTTCAGGAATAGAAAGCCTGCATTTTCAATTAGCTTGGATTCTCCATCGATGATGTCATAAGACAATGGGTTTCTGACCTGCCCACAGCCCTCCTCTGAGACAAAAAATGAGCATTAGTGAGGACCAGTTATATGAAGATAGGTTGAAAAGTGGTGAAGTCGTCCTTTAAATTGTAAATTACAATTTGGCCAGTGTTTGACATTTTTTATAGTATAGCTTACAATTTAAAATTTAGTCATTTAGATGCTCTTAACCCATTTAGGCCTAGAATTATTGAATGCTTTAACTATTGAAAAATATCAGATCTACAAGCTCGTAGATCTGCTATTTTTGAAAAAGTTGTGAAAATGTATGCAAATCTTTGAATATGTGTATTTTCAAAGCGAACGTTTGTATCTCAAATTTTGGTTCTGGGTGGTCCCTGGAAATAAATATTTTGAGATGGAGGTCCGTGGCCAAATACATATCATTTTGGGGTCCTTCACATGAAAAGGTTTGAGAACCACTGACATAGTAGTCTCTCAAGAACAGACTAACTGAGCTCCAGTTAAGTGAAAAGGACCTTTTCTTTGACGATGGCTGGCCAGATTGCTGACATAGAAACATAGGTTTTTCAAAAAATCTTAGAAGGATTCAAAAGACACTTATAGAATCGGGTCAGAATTCAAATTTTCACGATTTATCAAAAATAGCAGATCTACAAGCTCGCAGCGCGGCACTCAGTGCCGCACTGTGAGCTTGTATATCTGCTATTTTTGGAGCGGTGAAAGCGCTCCCAATAGACAGGTATGTCCGTGGCTGGCTGGCTGGCTGGCTGGCTATGTGGCTGGCTGGCTGGGTATGTCTGTAGCCTGGCAATACCTTGAGTGGCCACACAAGTTAAAGGAGGGGCGCTGTTGTGCAGGCACAAACACACACACACACACACACACACACACACACACACACACACACACACACACACACACACACAGATTCACCGCTCCACTTCGAACCGAGGTTTGATTTTCAATCTAAATCTAAAAAACATAGGTAGACCAAGAACCTATTCAATTAAAAAATTAAAACAACACAAATGGCCTAACATCTTTCTATAGCCATCTAAATGAGGTATTATGTATGGTCATCGAGGGTGGGCAAGTGCTATACGTGCTATGGGCTAAGATGGAGTCTTCAGTTTGATTACTTTTGATGTAATAATAGTCTTAATATTAGTTATTTTAATTTTAGAGGTGTTTAAAGGGTCTTAAAAATGTCCTTGAATGGTCAATTTAGAAATGTGCAGATACCCTGGCGTGCGTACACTTACTGTATAGGCCTACTGTAGGTATGGTGGTTAGTTTACTGTTGAGTGAGAAAACAATGTTGCACATTAAGCTAATCATCTGAGGACCCCCCCCAAATAATTTGGGGCCCCCCTGGGGGTCCCGGCCCCATGTTTGGGAAGTGTTGCGGTAGAGGAGGGGAGAGGTGGGTTTAACGCAGTGGGCAGCAGCATTGTGGACTCACAGGCCCCAGTCCTCCCACACATTCCAACCAGCTTAGAACAGGCCTGGCACATGTGTGCTGGGTGCACACACACACACACACACGCGCACGCACACACACACAGTCTCACACAGTCTCACACACACACACACACACACACACACACACACACACACACACACACACACACACACACACACACACACACACACACACACACACACACACACACACACACACACACACACAGCATTTCCACACCCACCCACATCATGCAGATGCACATTCACTGAGAGTGAAAGTGAGAGTCTGTCTGTCTGTCTGTCTCTCTCTCTCTCTCATACTCAGTGGCAGAAAGCACAAAGAAGAAAAAGAAAAGCTCACAGCGATGAAGTGCTGAAGAATGTGTGAGACGGTGAAGGGGGGAGGGGGGGGGGGGAAGGAGAGAGGAAGGAGAGGATGAAGACAGGAGACTAAAGACTAAAACAGATCCTTCAGCACACACACACACACACACACACACACACACACACACACACACACACACACACACACACACACACACACACACACACACACACACACACACACAGTAAATATCACCTTTCTTTTCCATAAAAAAGAAAACAATTCCAATATTTCTCTAAAGTATTTAATTAATAATAAATAATGAAACTTAGAAAATAGCCAGAAAAAGAGCACAGGTCTCCGCCAGGTCAGGTAGGTTATTGTGGGCCACCGATGTGTGGAATTCTCCAATCAGGATGGAATAGGCCTATAGGGAAAAATCAGACTCCAAAAACCCAAAGCTCTCGAGCTTTGGGAACACTTTGGGAACCACTACTGTTCAAAAGGTTTTTCATGAGGATCAGAGGAGGGCACGGGAGGGGAACTGGGTGATTGGGTGACAGACAGACATTCAGGCGGTCTAGAAGAAGGTCTGCTGATGGAGAAGCAGGGTGTCTGTGTGGGCGTCCCCTCCTCTCTGGCAGCGCACAGTGCTGACGGAGCAGAGACCATGTGCTCATAAAACCAATAAAACCCCCGCCCTCCACCAGGAGCCGGGTTCTCCCCTACCCTCTCATCCTCCTCCTCCTCCTCCTCCTTCGCGTCCTTTCCTACCGCACTGTTGTTTGGAACAAAAAACTAAAAAACAACTAGCACACTCACCGCCGAAGACAGAGATCTCTGAGATTAAAGAAGTTCATCCCCAAAATGACTTATTTTCAATTGTTTGAGGGTGAGGGTCATGGAGACTTGAGTTCAATACTATGTTTTGTTTCTTGTCACATTCCAAAGAAATTGATTCCGGAATCAATGGGGTTACATTACTTTGGGGTTGATTACTATAATCAAATGTTTACTATAGTCAACTGTCTGCGGAATGTGACTAATACAAAAAGATATTATTGAACTCAAGTCTCCATGGCGTGAGTAATCAATAGAAAAAAAGTCATTTTGCGGGTGAACTATTCTTTTAACACACATTGTTTGTGTGTGCAACAACTTAAACAGGCCACATACTCAGCTGTGCTGCTCAGTCCAAAAATGTGTGTTCCCCCACAAATATGTCACTGTTAACAAAAAGGGAAATAAACAGACTTCCCAACCGTGGGAGTGTTGGTACAACAGAGAAATAATCTACCAAACACAAATTAAAAATTCAAACAGAGTTTGAACTGAGCGGTGCATTTGAGTTCATTTATCATAATGCTCGTAGTCCTATGAGTGTATTTTTGAGCGGTGCAAACCGCTCCTATATTTCACTTTCGGTTTATTTAGCTAAAACATATTAGCACGGGACGATTCTTTCATTCTTCATCGATTGGCTAGTTGAGTAACTAAACATTAGAATCGACCAATCAGAAACCGTTCTACTCATGACGACATGTGTTAGCCAAACAGAACAGACCAATCAAATGCTGTGTTATTCATGTTAATTTAAATCTGTCTTGGCCATTACACTTGCACTTGAGACCGGTTTAAAGTTCATGAAAGGTCCAGGCGTAATGGCAAGGTTGTTTCATATCCTGGACCTCTCCTAAACCTTAAACTAACAGATTGAACACCACACAGGATTCGAAACAGCAACCACGCTACATTACCCTTGCAGGCTATGGTTGCTGTTTCGAATCCTGTGTGTTGTTCAATCTGTCAGTTTAAGGTTTAGGAAAGGTCCAGGATATTGGGATTGTCAGACTTTTCTCTCTAACTTTGACTGACGGACAATGCCAAGAAGTGCTGGGTTGCCCTCCTGTCTGTTTTCCCTCTGTCTCCTAATTGCTTTATAACCCTCAAGAAGCCTTATTTGGCTCTATGCATACAAACTCATTCAAGACAGCGGCCACACTACATTACACTTGCAGATTATGGCCAGGCTGTTTGTCTGAACCTTAAACAGGCAGAGATCCGACACCAACCAGGATTTAAGACAGTTTGTATCAGGCATTTAGGAGTTTTCCTGCATCTGGGTTCCATATTCTCGGTAAAGCTTATTCTCATCAGTTTGTTGTGTGTAATGGCCAGGCTGTTTGTCTGAACGCTAAACAGGCACAGTTGTTTGTCTGATCTCCTGTCTGTTTTCCCTCTGTCTCCTAATTGCTTTATAACCCTCTCTTCAGTTGCACTTCCTCTATAATATGTCTCTGTCTTGTAAGTGGAATAATATAACCTAAATTTTCACATTTTATATACTGACCAGGGGTTCTGGTCTGACGTAACATATAAACATGACTGGTTGCAATGAAGATTTGCGCATGCTCTTTTACAGCATCCCCCATTACAGTATTATTAATGATCATACATATATGAAAATCTACATTTCTTTTTTCGTTACGCTATTAAGGATCATGCATAATGAAAATCGCCTTTGCACCGCTCACTTCGCACTGGTGCGATTTTTTAAATGTATCGGCTGCGAGTCAGAACTGACCAGTGGAAAAAAAATAAACCCGGTATAGGGCAATTTCTGGGTTAAAACATTGTGTGCTGAAACTAAATGACTGTCAAAGTCCAAGGAGCATTATCCATGTTTAACAAATTAAAAGGCAATCTCAGGAAAAACAAAATTTAAAGGAAATCTGGCAAAACATAGGTACATGTTTAAGAGGCACACTGGGACTGAAAACTGACATTCCAAATTGTTCTCTAGGTTGACATCAAAGTGGACTTTCTACTGTGTGTGTGTGTGTGTGTGTGTGTGTGTGTGTGTGTGTGTGTGTGTGTGTGTGTGTGTGTGTGTGTGTGTGTGTGTGTGTGTGTGTGTGTGTGTGTGCGTGCGTGTGCTCAACAGCGCCACTTGGTCACCCAGGCCTGCCACTGGTCACCCAGAGGTATTGCAGCTCATGCTACATTCATAGTTACATAGTTAGTTACATACACACGCAGTCAAGCATTGGAGACAGTGTTCCACCGCTCAAAAACCTTTTGTTCAATAATTCTACAAGCTCACAGTGTGTTGCGTTGCAACTAGGGATGCCCCGATCAGGGTTTTTTTGCTCCCGATCCGATACCGATCAAATATTATTGCTTCCGATTCGATCCCGATCTTTCCCGATCCGATCTTTTGGCAAGGCATTAAGAAGAAAAAAAAAATCTATTCATTCTATCACTTGGTTCTCAACCTTTTCAGGCCGTGACCCCCAAAATAATCATATTTTAACTGGGGACCCCCGACCCTGAAGAGTTGAGGAAGTATATTTTGTATAACACGGTTCTATTGTGAAAATAGCAGATCTACATGCTCACAACGCCTCGCAACGCGAGGAGTTGTGAGCATGTAGATCGGCTATTTTCACAATTTCTGGCTTTAATATTTGACAATTTGGCCAATGTTTAATTTGTCATTTTAGAGGTATTAAAAAGTCCTTAATTTTTCACTTTCAAAATGTGCAGATACCCTCTATACACTTAAACTTTATGTTGATTTGTTTACTGTTGAGAGAGAAAACAATGTTGCACATTAAGTTAATCATCTGGGGACCCCCCCAAAATAATTTGAGGACCCCCCTGGGGGTCCCGACCCACAGGTTGAGAACCACTGAGCTAGTTGACAGTGCAGAGAGACATAATTGCCTTCCTTTGATCCATTAGCAAGGGGCCAATTACTACTTATTGGCATCAGCTGCCAGCTGTACACAGAGTCTGACACAATCACCTTCCCTCTGCAGTGCTCTGTCTGTCTCATTTCTCCAAAAGCCCTTGAATATGATTAAGGATTACTGTGATTATGGTAAGCTTACATTTCATATCGCATTCACCTTACCTGTAACTTTCAGTACTCCCAGAAAATATTTTTTTGAAAAAAAAAAAAAAACTTTTTTTTTTTCGATTTTTTCCCCCCGATCTCCGATCTTATAAAAACGGCCATATCGGCGGCCGATCCGATCACGTGATCGGGATCGGGCAACACTAGTTGCAACGCATCGTGAGCTTTTGGATATTAGATCGCCCCAATGGCCGCCCCCTGAGTAGGAACACTAGAGGTTTAACACCCAGTACAAAATGACTATCCTTTTTTGGTCAGGGCTGGTACAGTACGGTCGACTTTAATGGTTTACATGTCTCAACGTTTTATGTAAAGAATTCTGGATTCGCCTTGTTATTGAAATGTGCTGCTATGCAAATAAACGTTGCCTTGTGAGAAACTGACCGAAGAGGAGGGGGATAGAAGAGGAGGAGGAGGACGACGACGAGGGGAGTGGGAAAAAGAAAGGATGTTTTGAGGACATGGGAACGAGAGCGAAAACGAAAGGCCATGTGGTGTTTTCCTGCTTATTGTTTTTCCGGCGCAGAAACAAACAGCCTCTGCGCTGAACCGAGGAACATGGCCTCCCTCCACCGGCTACCAGTCACATTTAGAACAGACTTTAAAATCCTCCTATTTGTTTATAAAGCACTAAATGGAATAGAACCACCCTGCCCTACATGGATTAACTACTGGCCTGGGCCCCCCTGAGACCACCAGGCCACTCAGATCCACTGACCGGAGGCTCTCCTCAAAGTCTCCCAAACACCCTGTTGAAGAGCTTTTTCTGCTGTTGGTCCGAAACCCTCTGGAACAGCCTTTCGTCCCTAGACTCTTTCCATGTAGCCTGCACCCCCCGTATACTTGCTTCCCATGTTGTGTGTTTACACTTGAGGTTGTTTTATCATGTTGGTCAACCTGGTTTATAAATCAAATTGACTTGACATAGCATGCTATACAGTATATGCTACCTTTGTCTTCGTTGGGCAGCGCTCTGGGCGGGAGGGTTCTGGGCGGTGGTGGGGGGAGGGGGGTGGTCCGCGGCACCACCGGTGGTCCCACGCTCAGCTGGAACTCTCGTCTCTCGTGCAGACCACAGTAGTGGTGGTGGAGGTGGCAGGAGTACAGACCCTTGTCCGACGGCTGAAACATCACAGAGAAACCTTGGATCTCTGTATTTAAACGTTTCTGTTTTCTTTTGGTCAATCAATGCATGCAATTAGTTGCTCTCAAACCTTTTTAGGCTGTGACCCCCAAAATAAACATATTTGAACTGGGGACCCCCACCCTGACAAGCACTTGGAATTGTAGGTGTTACATTTAATGTGACTCCTTTCCACAGATAAATATTCAGCACAACGCGAGGAGTTGTGAGCATGTAGATCGGCTATTTTCACAATGTTCGTCTCTTGCTTACTTAATATTTGACAGTTTGGCCAGTTTGGTATTAAAACGGTATTGAAAGTCCTTAAATTGTCACTATAAATTAGCAGATACCCTGTATACACTTATACTGTGCGTTAGTTTGTTTACTATTGTGTGAGAAAAATTGTGAGCAATCTTCGTTCCTACTCTCACCTATGGTCATGAAGTGTGTGTGGGTCATGACCGAAAGTATAAGGTCGCGGGTGCAAGCGGACGAAATGGGTTTCCTCAGGCGGCTGGCTGGTATCTCCCTTAGAGATAGGGTGAGAAGTTCAGTCACCCGAGAGAGACTTGGAGTAGAACCGCTGCTCCTACACTTGAAAAGGAGTCAGCTTAGGTGGTTCGGGCATCTAGTACGGATGCCCCCGAGCGCCTTCCTAGGAAGGTCCTCGATGCGCGTCCCACTGGGAGGAGAACCCGTGGCAGACCAAAGACCAGATGGAGGGATTATATCCCCAAACTGGCTTGGGAACGCCTCGGTATACTCCCTGAGGGAGTGGAGGAAGTTGCTCAGGATAAGGAAATCTGGAGGTCTCAGTTGGAACTGTTACCCCCGCGACCCGATTCCGGATAAGCGGTTGAAGATGGATGGATGGATGGATGGATGGATGGAGAAAATTACATTAAGCCAATCATCTGGCGACCCCACAAAATAATTTGGGGACCCCACAATGGGGTCCCGACCCCAAGTTTGAGAACCACTGCACCAGAGCATTGTGCAAAAGAAATATAATTAAAACTCAGCAAACTCAGAGAGGTTGCTGGAGCCGAAGGGAACCAAATGATACAAAACTTGGTTTATTGCAAAGCCTATTGGAAACTTGCAATAAAACATTTGTAAACTGAGTGTCCAAATGTTCCTCCTTTTAATCCTGAGTTCCATGTTCAAATGTACTCAAAACATACATTTTGTTTGTAACTTGTTTATTATACGGATCCCCATTATCCTCGCCGCAGTGAAGGCTACTCTTCTTGGAGTCAAACATTAACGGTCCATTTGGTTGGTAACTATCAATCATTTGGCTGTGTGGGGGCCCTCTCAAGGACCCCTGGAACAACATGTTTTGAGATGGGGGTCGGCGGCCAAATGCATGTAATTTTGTGGGTCCTTGACATGAAAAGGTTTGAAAACCACTGATTTAGAAGACATTTCTATTCAAAGACTTGCAAAAAATTGTCATGATTTTCAACACAGTTAAAGCATAACATAATGGTTAAGGAGGTTACAATCTAACATGACACACATGCGTTCCAGGCTCTAAATGGGTTAATTTACAAAGTTAGAATATGGAGATAAAAGGTTGTACCCTGACAGCAAGGAAATGAAAAGTGGGTCAAAGTCTTGGACTGTTTGGTAAAACTACATAATGAGTTCTACAGGTGGTGGTACAGTAACAGTAGTCTCTCTCTCTCTCTCTCTCTCTCTCTCTCTCTCTCTCTCTCTCTCTCTCTCTCTCTCTCTCTCTCCAACCATTTCACTACATTTATTATCACTAGCGGGATGCAGAGAGGAAATGATTATTTTTTTCTTTTTTTCTTGCTTTCTTTTATAATATGTTTCAGTTAGTACTGTAGTTCTAAGAATAGGCAACGGCAGTCTTTCTCACTCTCACACGCACAGACACACAGACACAAAGACACAGACACAGACACACACACACACACACACACACACACACACACACACACGTTTTTAATATTACGTTGTTTTTGTACGTTTATATCAATGAATATATTATCCACATTAGAGCTTAGAAATTCAGCCCGAGCCGACAGGACCCGACGGGTCGGCGCGGCGCGGGCTGGGCCGGGCTCAAATTTCCATGTATATGACGGGCTATGGGTCGGGCTGCACTGTTGCGCAACTTGACAGCGTGTGTGTGTGACTGTGCTGTGTGTGTGTGTGTGTGTGTGGCTGGCTGCTGTGGCGTGTGTGCATGCATGCGCTGTCAGCGCTGGTCGAGCAGAGCAGAGCGGAGGACATCGTTGAAACAGTCCACAAACACTTTTTGTATCCTAATAATCATAATAGACGTTGTGTGAACGTTGTAGCTATAATAGCCTGTGCGCCTGCTGCCTGATTTAGCGGCGGCCGTCAGCTGTGTTTTCCAGCAAGGCTTTTTGATTGATTGAAGAATTAGGCTCCGATGTTTATTTGTTCCATAATTAGCACGGTACTTGCTACAATGTCTTATACTAGAGTTCATTCCACAGACCACGGAAGCTTTCGGAGCAGGCAACAGTAGCTAGCTGGCAAAAGGCAAAGTGCAGCGCTTTGTGTTGATAATGCACATGTTAAAGGGAACCACAGCAGGGACTAGAAGCAAACCGAACTCAGTTCGCTTCAGAAGTGGTCCGAGTGATTTTGGTGTGTTCATATAATGTGTGAAAATGTCCCCCGAAACGGCCTGAGTTTGTTTTGAGAGCTGAAACGGGATATATGTGAAAAAACAACCTACGTTACTGTCCTCAACTGGTCATTTGCACCCTGGCACACACTCAAACACAGTCCTGTGTGATTTACTGGAAACCTGTGTTTGTACTCTGTTCATCATTACCCAGAGACAACATAAATACACACCACTGAACCATCTGAGTCATTGACAGACAGAGAGGAGAGACGAGCACGTCGTTGCTGGATACATCAAAACTGACCGTTTTGAACGGGTCATTTGACTCTTGTCATTCGCCATTGAATTTTATCGTTACTCTTCAAAGATGGGAAATCTTGCGATCATTTCTTGCCCTGCATCTGATATGCCGCAGCTGTCTTCTCTGGCGCTGGACATCTGTCCCGTTCCCAGCTACCACGCGCCAAACTCTCTCATCAACGACATGCTGGTGTCGCCCAACTCCTCGCTCCACCTCAGCGACCGCTACAGGGACGTGCAGAACTCGCTGAGCCCGTCCGAGCTGTCCGACTTCACCCGACGTCTGAGGACCACGTTCGGCCGTGAGGGCAAGGTCACCACGGGCGGCGTGGGGGTGGTGGCCCTCGCGCTGGCCGTGCTGTTTGACACCCTGGCCAAAGAGGTGAAGGGACAGTGGGTGCCAGAGTCGGGACCCATCCCGGGTCTGTTTTTGCACGAGCCTGGACGACGCACCCAACTCCCCCAGGTCCTGGTAGTGAGCGACTACCTGAGGCTCGTCCCGCATATCGCCAACAACCCAGCCAGGATGAGAGAGGAGACAGAGAAGTGCCTCCACGAGCTAGAGAGAATTAAACAAACCTACAAACGGATCATTGAGCGTGAAGGTTTCAGCCTTGTCGGTGTTTTTAACTCCTTTTCAGCGTGGAAATGTGTAATTGGTCTCCAGCAGCACCACAGGCGTCTCTCAAACTCTACCAGTTCATTTGATTTGTTGTGGCTGGATCCCATGGGTGGTGGTCCTGACCCAGACCCAAACCCACAAATTGAGTTCTCTTTAAACTGTGACTCGAAAGCTGGCAACAAAGCATTCAAAGAGGAAGTACTGAAAAGCAAAGAAATGAGGGAGGAACTTGAACGGTGTGGGATTCCGAATCCAGAAGAACATACGTTCTGGATAAACAGTAATTTTCCTGATATTGAGTTTGTCTTTATTGCACAGTCAACTACACCGTACGGAATTAACAAGACAGTTATCGAAGCTTGGTTTAAAGGAAATCTAGTGGCGCCAGGGGAAGATTTTGACCTGAAGGCCAAATCTCATGTGCCCTTTTAGTGCAAATTGTCATTAAAATGTATAATCTCAGCTAAAAATATGATTTGATTGACCAATTGTCGACCGCATTGTCTTGCATGGTATGGTCTATTGGTCTAAATACTTTGTGTTACATTTCATTTCTTCATCTGTATCATAGTGGGCAAAAAAAAACTCATGTTTATATCTTAGGCTTGACCTGACCAGCACTTATACTGATTGACTCTAATATGCATATTAAGGCTGCCAAATTAATATTCAAATTTCAAATATTCGTCGAATATGGAAACAATATGTACATTCGATTATGAAAATTAATATTTGTGTGTGTGTGTGTGTGTGTGTGTGTGTGTGTGTGTGTGTGTGTGTGTGTGTGTGTGTGTGTGTGTGTGTGTGTGTGTGTGTGTGTATTTAACTTGATAAATACCCTTTACTATTGTCCCTGTAAAAAAAATATATATATATACCGGTGTGTGTGTGTGTATATATATATATATATATATATATATATATATATATATATTAATATAATATTCGAATATATTTGATATTTGGGCCAATTTCTAAGACAAATATTCGAATTTCATTTCTGAGGAATATTGGCAGCTCTAATACAGATACTGTTTTATCAGGATACTGCATGCCCAGTGATAGGAGATTAATCTGTTCATTTGTACTTTTTCCATATCATCCTCTGTTACTTTCTTTAGCATCGCTTATCTCATTCACAATGTGTCCAGTAGGCTACTATATACATTCTCTGTGTGCTTAATATACTTTATAAGGTGTGGTGTAATACTGCCTTCAGACTGAATCATCACTCATCACCCATAATAAATAAATACTCTTTGGAACCACATCGAGGGTCTTGCCAACACTTTGTTTGCTCCTTGTGTGTGACAAATCTGTTACCATGTCAGTCCTGTTTGTCATTGCAAATAAAGAGACAGCGATGATCTGTTAACTGTTTGAAACTGAAATGTGGCACATGGCAGACTACATATGTATTCATTAATTTATGTATTTATTGTGCAAAGGATAGTCAGTGGGGAGCACCTCTGCATTGAGATATAAACCCAGAGAGGGTGATTAGACCCTGACGCTAAGAGGACGGGTCTTTATCAACCCTGAACAACAAAACCTTTGATTGATTTTAAAAGGATTTAATCTCTGACTGTATTGAAAATAGTCTGAAAACAACGGTGGGATTGAATAGAATCAATATTATGTTACTGCATTGTCTACTTACTAGAATTTCGCCCGCCTTCGGCGGGCTCATCCTAGTGTTCCAAGCCTGCTGCTCCAAGCCATGTTGCCCACAAAAAGCACTGTTTCTTCATGTATGTTGATTGTGTGTGTGTCCTATCACGTCCTATTTGGATCTTGTTTTAAAAAGTAACAAAACATGGATTTATTAATTTTTTGCAAAAGGATTATAAGGTATTGTCCATCAGAGCAGTAAGGTTACAGGGGCTTCTCTCTTATTTGAATGATGCCTAAGCTTTGAATTTGTTTTCAGTAATTAATGTCTATTGCTTGCTGGATATTAAGTCTCTATTAATGTGGGGTTGTTACTGTATTTTGTCCCATTTATTAATCTATATTCTGCTGTTCATCTGACATGGGGTTGCTCAGCCTACTTTGACTTGCACACATGCGCTGGCATTGACAATCAGATGATTGCTAAGCAGTTCACTTGTGTTAGAGTAAAGCAGTTCCAATGTTCTAAAGGACAGGTTTAGGGTAAATTAACGATGATAAAAAAACATCGGAACATCGGGGGAGAAATGAACGATGTCCGATGTTCTTGTTTGCAGAGGGGGCGCGGGGGCACAGACACACACATACAGTACACACACAGTAACAAACAAACACGCAACGTACATGCACGCACCCCCACCAAGCTGATGACATCGCTGTTCTGTGTGGAAGCAACCGCTCACACACCGAGACACACACACACACGTGCGCACAATGCACGCAGTCACGTTCGCTCGCACTCACAGACAGACACACACACACGATGTTTGTTGCCATTGTGTGTCCCAAACTCCCAATAGCCAGCAATGCTGTTTTCGTAAGACATGCAGCGGAATAGCAGCGAGCCAGCGATTAGATGTCCTGCCACACTGAACGGTGGCTGAATGGTGTGTGGGCGCCTGGGCGGAGACTTTGAGCCAGGCGCACGCTAGAGATGGGATTTATGGTTCTTTGAAGTGAGCTGGATCTCTGGGATCCGTTCCTTTCAAAGAGCCGTTCAAAAGACTGGCTCAGTTTAGTTACTTTGTAGATTTTGACTATTATTACAAATCAGGCTACTTAAACCCTATATACATTTCTGCCATATACATTTCTGCCATTTGAAAATAGCCGATCTACAAGCTCACAATGTGTTGCTTGCGAGTTGCGACGCATTTTGAGCTTGTAGATAGCTATTTTCTAATGATTTTTCTACATTTCATTCATTATAAACATTATTCTGTATAATGAGTAGGCTTCTTTCTACTATTGGTACTTTAAGTACATTTTGATACCAATACTTGTGTAACCTACTTAACATTTTGAATTTCGAACTTCTACTTGTGGCAGAGTATTTCAACATTGCAATATTGATACTTTTACTAATAAGTAAAGAATTTGAGTACGTTTTACACCACTGTGTTCATTAGAAAGGACATGCTCCCAGCTACTGCGCACCGGATCCCATCGTTCATTTCAAAGAGCCATTCAAAAGACTCGATTCGTTCGCGAACGTCCAATCTCTAGCGCACGGATGAAGGAGTCGTAGAAAAGGATAAGATAATGACGTATCAGGAAGAAGGATAGGTGACGTAGCACCGTTCGCGGTTGAGGCAGAAAAGCGTGGCAAAGAAGGTAAAAGAATGCATGAAGACCCAAGAAATAGCGACGGTCCAAAAGCGAGAGGTATGATTGTGCTGTCGGTTAAATGGTTTTGGGAATTGGGCCGTGGGTCTGTGCTAACATAGATGCAGTGTAGCTGCGGGATACAGTACACGGGGCGTGATTAACTTCTCAGGGAGTGGCTAACTTCTAAATTGTAAGTAAGGATATAGGTCTATATAAAGACAGTTGGAAAAGGACTCTGTTCTTAACAAATCACCATATGAGAAAAAAGGCTGCTGCAGCAATTAAGCTTGTTTATAATGTCGGGCTGCGGGCTGTGTCGGTCTCCAATTGTCAATTATGTATCGGGCTTTGGGCCGAGCTCGGGCTGCCGTTCTGTGGGGTGGGTTGGGCCGGGCTCACTTTTTTTAGGCCCGATCTAAGCTCTAATCCACATAAGCCCGATCTGATCTGCAAGCTTGCGACACACTATGAGCTTATAGATAGGCTATTTTCACATTAAAAAAATATTATAATAATAATTATGAACATTTTTGCATATAATGACATATCCAACGTAAGGATTTGGAATTAATTGATTATTTTGCATTACATGATCATATTGTTTTTCATAATCACTCACTCACACACACACACACACACACACACACACACACACACACACACACACACACACAGTGCACACATGTCACCTGCAGGTCAGAGATGAGCAGGGAGAAGTCTCCCTGGGTGAAGGCCTGGCTGCTGATGTTCATCTTCATCTGCAGGAACATGGAGCCGTAGCTGCGCTGCTCCCCGGAGGCGTACAGGTCCACCAGGCGGTCCGCGCGGTCGTGGAGGACCCCCGGGGACTGCCGGTCCCAGTGGACCACCTGGAGGATGATGGGAGAGGGCATTGACGACTTGTGATTTTTGCAAGTCGACTCGACTCAGTAAAAAGTTGAGTTGAAGTCGACGTTATCGTTTGATAAAGTCGTCAAATATATAGAGGCAGAAATTGTGAAAATAGCTGATCTACTCTGCTATTTTCACGATAAGCCCTATTCACGCCCCGCCCACTCAGCAAATTTCTCAGCAACTTCCTGGTGCTGACGTCAGCTTTGAAGGGGAAACCCTGCTATTTTGACACATAAATCGCTGGACTTAAAGCCAACAAATCATTATTTCGAACGGTAAAGTAAATTATAATGCTTTGTGCCTTTTACTATCTTGTGTTCTTGATCATGCTAGCCGTATTTTATACTTTACTATTCGGAAATTGCATTACATTTGCGATTGCTGTGTTAACTCTATGGGCTTTTAGAAGGGTTTCCCCATTCAAAGCGTGACGTCAGCACCAGGAAGTTGCTGAGTGGGCGGGGCGTGAATAGGGTCAATAGAAAGTTTTTTTTTTTCAACTTCGACTTTCTCTGGTGGGAGTCGACTTGTTGACTTTATTGTTAATTCCCTAGGATGGGAACGGATATCATATAATCTTTGAATATTAATTTTTGAAAGCAAACATTTGTAACTCAAATATTTGCTTCATGTGGGGGTCCCCGGAACAACATATTTTGAGACGTCCGAGGTCTTAAAGGGTCTTTAAGGCACCACCACTCAACTCCCACAGGGTGGGATTTTGAAATTAGCCAACGCTAAACTCTAGGAGGACCCCCGGGGACTGCCGGTCCCAGTGGACCACCTGGAGGATGGGAACGGTTGAACGGTAAACGGACTGCAGTCAAGTGGCACTTTTCTCCAAAGTGATTTTACATTACAGTGTAGCCTACTTCACATTCCTAGAGTTTAGTGTCTAGACATGGAACGCATTATTACTTTAACCATTATTTTATGCTTCAACTATAAAAGATATAGCAGATATACAAGCTGAACCAAGTGCCGCGGTGCGAGCTTGTAGATCTGCTATTTAAAAAAAAATCGTGAACATTTGTGCAAGTCTTTGAATATTTTTGACCCGATGCTATAAATGTTTTCTCAATCCTTCTTCTAAATTAGTGGTTCTCAAACCTTTTCATGTCAAAGAAAACATTACAAAATTACTGCTATTGTGGCCGCAGAGACGATGTATAAGAGTCTACGTGACAGTTACTGGAGAACCCTCCAGCCTAGAAGTCCACACCGCAGTGACTGAGTAACTGATAGTTACTAGTTTTTTGTCTCAGTGCACCTCATAAATATTTGTTTAAAATATTTTTTGTGTGCTTGTAGATTGGCTGTTTTCACTAGTTTTGTGCGACAGTCTTGTATGATGAAGCAGGGCTTTGCTTTACCAAAAGATGTACACATTTGAAACTTGGAGATACAAGGTTTCTACCTGACAGTGACGATATTTTAGTGATTATGTTGCGAGGAAAATAGCCATTTTGGTTAGAACTGACTGAAAATAACTTTGTACTTTAAAATGATACGAAATATTTTTTTTATTTTTTCAAATGTCCAAATAAATTCCAAATATTATCAAATGATCTCGTGGCACCCCTGGACTGCCGTCACGGCACCTCAGGGTGCCCCGTCACCCACTTTGAAAACCCCTGGTCTACTCTACACTGTAGAGACTGCACAACTGATGGTTACTGAATGTTGCAGGGAAGTTAGAACTGTTCAAATGACCGTCTTCGTCTCTTGATTACATGATGGACTATCATCATCACGTTGTTCACCATAATGAATGAGTCTAAAGCTAAACAAAACCTCTAAAGCCAAATTTTACTTTGAACATTTCAACGAGGTGGGTTGAAACTGGCAGTGACTTGCAAAAGAATTCCAGCGATAATTTACAACTAGAAAGGTGCAATTTCGGGAAATTGCAAGTATGGTTGCACCACGAGCCTAGTGGTGGGTTGCGGGCGCCGTCTGGACCCGAGGAATCCACTGGTAGGAACAGCACTCGAGGCTCCGCGACATGCGATACAAATTTGGGGTTGATAGGATGTTCACTATTGTAAATGTTTTTTATAGGCCCCTCCCAATAATTTTACAGGTCAATTGCATTGTCACGTGACTCCTGAGATCACCTGTAACTTATTTGGAGGAGGGCATTGGTCCAATATAATCACGTTTCCACAAACGCACGGTTAAATCTTTTGCAACGTGCGGAGCGCTGGGAGCTTGATCAACTTGATCCGAACGGGGCGGCACGAACGGTCGCCTCGTATCTTCGCCCCCACTTGGAAAAATCCAACTGAAGCAACCTTTGCTTCACCCCCACTCCACCCATCGCGTCCTGACAGCCAATCAGCGTTGATGTTTGTCCGGAGACACGGAAATGTTTTTGGTGTTTGGTGTTGGGACTTCCTTTTTTCCGTGTGTTTTGCCTTGATTCCAACGGGACATGATTTTTTACCAATGCGGACCTGTGCGAACAAAGTGAAGCGATAGAAGCCACTAGAATAGAAGAAATAGCTTCAGGTTTGGACCATAGACTGTATAAAAGATATGGACAAAGCGACGCCATTGGTTTCTATGCAGCGCAAATGAAACAATATGGGTCCTTGGCATGGGTGTCGCCATCATAGATTGAAATGCGATCAGAGGAGGCTATTGGCTGCCAACGGTCACGTGCAACCGCAGGGATACATGGGAGAATGTGGTCGAAGCCTCCCGAAATACAGCACACGAAGAAGAACACAGCCGGCTGGTATCAGTTTAGTTGGCCACGCCCCCCCGCAACTTTATCATCAATTTTAACATAAATGGGACCTTAAAGTATGTATGAAAGTGTTAATTAAGGTTATAAAACGAAAGGGGAAAATGAATGGGGTCCAATGGAGAACAATTCTTTTTGCGATCGGCCGGGGGGGGAAACAGCGCAACTAGCGGCCAATCATAGGAAGTTTTAGTTCCGTATTGGAGTCATTTTAAATCGGCGGAACTCTCCCCCTGGTTTGGACGCAGCTTAACACGCTCGCTCGCACGCACGCACACACACACAAACAAACACACACACACACGCACGCACGCACACACACACACACACACAAACAAACACACACACACCTGCTGCTCCTCCTCACTGTGTCCGTCGGTCCACACGCCGCGTCTGTTGACGCAGGGCAGCACCACCGTGCTGCCCAGCAACACCACGTACACCGCCTTCTGCCCGTCCCAGTACCGCTGCTCCTTACGCCCTGCAACACACACACACACACACATTAAGCCACTTCCACACCAAATGCGCGATGCGTGTGTGAATCCATTCATTTCCAATGGGGGCTTGCGAGACAGTCCGTCTAGTGCGGTACGGCAAAGTTCACACCATAGACGGTGGGAAGCCATTGGTTTCTATGCTGCGAAAATGACGCTTTTTTGGCCCTTGTACGGGTGCCGCCATCATTGTAGAAATCAACGTTCAGCGTAGAAATGGTACCATCTCGAATGCTATTGGCTGTTACGTGCAACCGCAGGGATACTTGGGAGAATGTGTTGTTGAGCTTGCCGAAATTAGAGCACACGAAGAAGAATCATCATAAGCCTATGATCACAAGCCCCTCCTACAGCATACCCTGCTTTAACATCAATTATAACATAAATTGTAACATATTTTCACAAAACGCATGTCATGGTGATTGAAACGAAGCTTTAAACTAGCAACAGGAACCATAAAGTATTTATGACAATGTTTATTAAGTTAAGAAAATCAAAAGTAAAAGTAACACGCGCATGCACTATATTTTTACACATTTGATCTCAGACTATTTAGGACTCCATATGTTGCCCATATCAGCTGGATCGCAACGTAGGTGTGAAGAACTCAAGTACACTAATGTCCTGATTTATAATTTAAACAACTACCAATGGATACATTAATCATTAATACAAAAAGTTATAAAATGAGGATTGTACTTTGTGGGAAACGTTAGCTCACTTCAGCAAGGAAGTAATTGTTTTCTATACTTACGTAGGGATGGGACAATACGCGATATTATCGTTCATCGTCACGATAATCATATCGTGGAGATTTGCCGAGCTGCATATCCGGTACTTAAACCCTCAATAATTGGTAAAAGGTACTTATAATATACGTACTTGATACAGTCTTTTTTTCCACTCTATCAAATGTCTTTGCCAAAAAATAGCCGAACTACAAGCTCACAACGCCTCACGTTGTGGCGCGTTGTGACCTTGTAGATCTGCTATTTTTTGGCAAATGTTCCGCCCCAGGATAATGGATTTTGATTATCGTGATAATATTGTAAATCGCGATTTCTTTTGTCACAATAATCGTGATATGAAATTTTCATATCGTCCCATCCCTATACTTACGTGACTTGGTGACGTTCAGCTGCACTCGTATGGTCTCGTACAGGTGGCAGTAGTGATGGTGGAGGTTACAGGAGTACAGGCCACGGTCATTCATGGTGACGTCTGTTCACCCCATGTGGAAACAACAACACAGAACCAACGCCAATGAATCATGAACGTAATGACAAGCAAACATCAGTGGGACGAAGCATGAAAGCAAGCAAGCAACAAGGGAACTTACTGTAAAACATCAGAGCTGCTAGTGCATACATGGGCAACTTTATGCCGTAAGTGTAAGTGAAGGTGGGGCCCACATTAATATCGGAATATGGATATATTATTGATTTCAGCTGTTAGAATTCCAAACATGCAAACGTGAGTCCTTAATTAATAACAAGTTGTCTATTATAATTGTATTATCTTTTTTATGTGTTAGTATATAAGTTCATAAAGTTAACGTATGTATACCTAAATGCATTTGAAATTAAATAAAAAAATAGCAAAGAAAAATTCTGGATTCCAATTAAAAAATAGCAGATCTACAAGCTCAATACACACCATACTGCGACATGTTTTGAGCTTGTAGAGATCAACAATTTTTGCTACTTTTGTGTGACATGGAATGACAAATTAGTTTACGAAAAAGTTAAAATACAGATATAAGAGGTTGCTGCCTGACAGAATATGCATTATGGCCCTCTGGAGTGAGTGTGGAAATATAGTGGTCCTGTCCATCATCAAAGTTGCCCACCCCTGTGCTGTTGGAATGAGACGGCAGACAGCATTTCACATCAAAGCAATTGTAACAGACCATACATCATTTCTATGAGCAGAGCAGAACAACGCTCCTAAGAAATCCTAGGACTGGCATCAATCCGAAATGGCCAACGGACACAATTATTGTCAACAAACCATATGAAATGATGGTGACAGAATGTGTTTCTTCACAGACTATATGTCTATGTAGTCATCAGAACAACATACTAATTAAAAGCCCTAAGTTGCGGAAGTGTGTTGGCAAAAATTCATTCGTCTGAGATTTCAATTGACTTCCAAATACTAATTGAAAAAAAGTCATTTTGGGGGTGAATGTGCAGAGAATGTGCAGTCTCCAGTCAGTCATTTGACGTTTGGTTAAATCTGTCCCAAGGCTGAGAATTCACCTGTTTGCCGTCTTGTGGGTGAGGGTGTGTTTAACGAGAGAGAACATTCTCTGGTTCTCTATCGTGGACTTGAGAGAATGCTCCTCGCCGAGGACATTCCTCGTTTCATTCTTCTTGACATACTGATGAACCACAATCGCTAAGAATCGGCAGGACATTCATAAATTGTGACGTTACGCCCCCTTTTTACCTTTGATGACGAGAGAGAAGTTTCCGTCCCTGAAGGCTGATTGGCTGAGGCTGATCCTGCCCTGGTTATAGGAGTTGTAGATGCGCTGGTCCCCTGCAGCAGAGAGAACATGTAGTCCTACTGTAGGGCTGCAGACAAGCATCCACCACAACTGCTACAACAACTGAACATTTGTTCAAAGATAGTTGGACAACCACTTCAGAGGCTATATACTGTACATCTACGTATGATAACAGATGTTTATGTTGCGAGGAAAACGTTGAAATAATAGCCATTTTGGTCAGAACTGACTGAAAATAACTTATGTTACAAATTATCTCGCGGCACCCCTGGACTGCCGTCACGGCACCCCAGGTCACCCCAGTCACCCACTTTGAAAACCCCTGCTAAAGTAGGCCTACCTGCAGAGAACATGTCAGCCAGCCTCTCCATGGAGTACTCTGGCCTGGCTCGGTACAGGTCCCAGTGGAGGACCCTCTGTCTGTCCTTCAGTCTGTCCCTGGTCCACACCATGCGCCCGCTCACGCACTGCAGTACCACCTGTGTGCCGGCGGGGGCGCTCACGTTGTAGCCGGCCACCACCACGCTGCTGCTGCTGTCGCCCTGGGCCGACGCTGGATGGACGAGAAACATGATGTATTATAAACGTCTGGTCCTCAGAGCGGGGTGGGGGGGGGGGGGGGGGGGTCCGTCGCAGTCACTTTAACAGCTTTATCCATTTATTATATGTTGGCTATTCAAATTTAAATTGCAGATCTACAAGCTTGTACTGTACATCTGCTATTTTTGAAGTGTTTGAGACATTTTGAATAATTTAGTTATCTCTTTTTTTGGGGGGGAGGGGGGGGGGGATACATCAATGAATTTGGGGGTCCTTGACATGAAAATGTTTGAGAAGTATACTGTCATTAACAATACACAATATAACTCTCTCTCGCACGCACGCACGCGCGCGCACGCACGCACGCACGCACGCACACACACACACACACACACACACACAGACACACAAACACACACACAGTACGTTCACACAGTACGTATACACTGAGAAAACAGACCTGCAGTGAAGAGAAGTGCCACGGGAACTGAAATAGAAACATGATGAAAATGAGAGGAATAATGACTATAGCACAGACATGGACAGTTATAACTGTATGTACTTAATGATTATAACACAGACATGGTCAGTTAATTCTATAAACACAGCCTACTGTTACTGTGCCCATCAATCATGGATGTTAGGGAATAGGGACGGTTTCAGGAAACTGTTCCTTTATGCAGTGTGACCGGGAGGCTATTTTACATTTCATTGGTAGGCGAGTGATTTTCTGGTCAAAAGCAAAAAGGTTTTTGCTAAAAGGTTACAGTTCTATTAGAGTAATCATTGCTATAGAGTGTTTGTTGCGACCCTAGGTCGCAGTTTACTATCAGAACCTCCACATCTTGTCCGTGTCTGTCGGGACAGACGGGAAACGCTTGTCTTTTTTGTTGATTGACTCTCACGCTCTGACATCACGCTCTGTCATCACTGTGATGTCATGGGAACCAAATCCCCTTTATTGCCATATATAGAGATCCCTGTGATGCCTACGGGGAACCAAATCCCGTTTATGCCCAAATATGGAGATCCCTGATGTCATCAATATTAATATATGTGAATGCCAATGTATAATCACTGTGATGTCGGGGGAACCGGATCCCTTTTATTGCCATATATGGAGATCCCTGTGATGCCAGGGGAACCAAATCCCTTTGGCCAGATGGCCAAGGCATAAAGGGTGAGGTCGCTTTTTGCCCTTAGGCGTCTTACTGGTTCAGTAACAGTGTTAAATATCTCTTGTGACAGTAATTAAAGTTCTCTATCCTGATTGGATCAAATTAGTATTGTGGTAGAAATATTTCTAGAGTAACAAATATGTGTACTGTATGTAATCTCACAAAGGCTACTTACTCATTTAGATGTATCTGCAGCTGTCAATCTAACAGCTGAGTTCTCTCCCCCATCTATGCTTGCTCTCTCACCCTGTCAGCAAATCTGTGTGTGTAACTATTTGTATGTTGTCTTTATCTTTAGTTCACATCCTTATAAGAACATGTTTAGAATAGCATCTCTGTCAGAATGGACTATAAGAACTGTATGATAATGGTACAGGAGAGGGTTGTGCCCGGAAGGGGCTGACAGGAGAGGCCAGGAGGCCTTCTCCTCTGATGCTGCAATGCTGTTACTCTGTTCAACTTTTTGCCTCTTTGAATAAATCTTTGTCAATTCTTCAAATCCTTCATCCTTGTGGAACATTCATATTTTTCTAAAACAGTATCTCAACCTCAAATTGCATTTTCTGTTTAATAAAGAGATGCAGAGACTCCCTCTGAACACTACCCTCAGAATATAGGCCTAAAATGATTGATTACTCACACCATGGACACTTGAGTTTAATAATATATTATCTATACATATATTATAGTAAATGTACCCGCATTGCCATCCGGAATCAGTAGGGGCAAATTTATTGTAATCAAATTATTTTTTTAGGAATGTGATTTTTTTTTTAAACTCAAGTCTCCATGGCGTGAGCAATCAATTGAAAAAAAAAGTCATTTTGAAGGTGAACTACTCCTTTAACCTTTTTGACAAAAACATTGTTGTTTTAACCAAACAAAGATCACCTACCCTATCTTTAAATGAAAATGAACTTGCGATCTGGAACTAATTTCAAAATTTTAACCAATCTCTATGTAGCCATAGCCTATTACACCTCTATACCCGTCCATATAGAAGACTACTGGTAGAGCTGAGTCACAATCTGCCTGAAACTCATAAACCCATGAGATTATAATCTAACTCAGTGGTTCTCAACCTGTGGGTCAGGACCCCCAGGGGGGTCCCCAAATTATTTTGGGGGGTCCCCAGATGATTAACTTAATGTGAAACATTGTTTTCTCACTCAACAGTAAACAAACCAACATGAAGTTTAAGTGTATAGAGGGTACAGTAGATGCACATTTCTGAAGTGACAATTTAAGGACTTTTTAATTTTTAATTAATACCTCTAAAATGACAAATTAAACATTGGCCAAATTGTCAAAGGCAGAAATTGTGAAAATATTGCGAGGCGTTGTGAGCATGTAGATCTGCTATTTTCACAATAGAACCGTGTTATACAAAATGTAATGCCTCAACGCTTAGTGCTTGTCAGGTTTGGGGGGGGGTCCCCAGTTAAAATATGATTATTTTGGGGGTCACAGCCTGAAAAGGTTGAGAACCACTGATCTAACTGGCCAGGCGGAGGAGAGAAAACGGTGGTTGACGCTTTAAATGTAAATGCTCATAAAATAAAAGCTTGTTTCTAATTATCTCCCATCATCCCCATCCATAAAGCATGCCGACGCAGGTGAATGCTAACCTGGTGAATACGCCTAAACCTTAACCCTAACCCTTACCCTTACCCTAACCTGAGCACTGGGGATTTGAAACAGAAATATCGAGATGCTCTCAACACAGCTTCCATTTACATTTTATTTTTGTTTTTTCTTAGATTCTTTCTTGTCTGCATTCCATCATGCTGAGGATGCTGACTAAAGTCAACAACCCAAATCTTTTCCTATGAAAGTCATCACGCTGCTCAGTCAGCAACTTAACTTAAGTTGTGTATTAGTTTACTTTGAGGTATTTTTTACTTTACTTGAGTATTTCCAGTCTCCAATATTTCTTCTACTCCACTACATCAAACATTGTACTTTACTCCACTACATTTATTTGAAAACGTGAGTTACTGTAGTTACTTTGCATTTAGGCTATAAATTATTATAGCCTATTATAAAACATACATAAACCACTTTAGCCCTATTGTATACCATGTCTGCATGCCATTGCCATCATGCTGATGATGCTGACTAAAGTCAACAAACAAAACTTTTTCCTATGAAAGTCATCAACTCATCATGCTGCTGACTGGGCTTTTAGTCAGCAGCTTGATCAGGCACGTGAACACATAGACATCTAAGGGGGCTTGAGCCCCTGCCCTTTTATCCGTCTGTAAAAAGTGCCCTTTCCAGACCATAAATCAATGCAGTTTTTACTATGGTGAAAGAAATGCAAATGCCCTTCTTTCCATGCCATACCTGAAGGTGGCATTCAAGAGAATTGCCTTGTCCAACTTTTCCTGAACTTGAATGCAGCATCTTATGTTGAAAGAATTCTATGAAATCCATGCCGTACTCCACATCTCCAGTATTGACTTGATCATGCTTGGTTCAGAGTGTATCAAGTATCGAAAATAGCCAACCTCCAAGCTTTGCGACGCATTTGCGTTGTGAGCTTGGAGGTCTGCTATTTTTGATATTTTCACCAAAAGGCCCTTTTAAGCCCCTGCCCCTCTCTAACATTCTCTGCACGTCCCTGTATGAACGTCATACGATAAAGTTGTGGTTGTTCCCCAAACATCAACCACCAAAATAGTGCAACAACAATAACTGTAGTCCTATAGAGTTATAAACCAGCTCCCAGTTAATAAGGATAATATTATAGGCAACTTACTGTGGATGAAGAGAATGGCTTGAACAAGGCGGTCTTCTCCCTTCATCTTCATGTTAAATATCAACAACATAGACTGTATGACTAGACAGACTCTATATCATGTGCACCTGGCAGTTAAATAAATACAACAACAACCCTGAGGAGAAAGACTTGAGCTTCTGCTTGATGATCCATGCGCTGTTTAATGTCGACCCGCAACAACAGCAGACGGAAGTCCTTGGAGGCACGGTTGGTTTTATCACGTTTTATATGCTACATGTAAACTTATTATGCACTAAATGTGACCTGAACAAAGTCTGCAGCAAAACTAAAGTGTATCTGAGGCAGTGAGGCCCACCTCCACTGTGAAACCCTACACCCCTCCTCCTCCTCTCAGCACACAAGACAAGAGGCAGTTTAAACATTCTTTCTTTTAGCGGCTCGGTCTCTCACACTTTATACTTTATTATGGCAAGACAAAACTCCCCCTGCTCTCCAAATTCTAATGGACTAAATTAAACTAAATTAGGGAAATATGGGGAGTTGTTGTAGCTACCAGTGGTTATTGTTTAGCTTCAGTAAAGTTCCCCTTTTTCCTGGTTTTTGGTAACCCTTTACCAGACTGACTTCAACTTGTTGCTTATCTAGTAGCCAGTTATCTAGCATATGCTGATACGCCACGGCATTACTGGGCAGTGGGCAGTATATGACCGGTGGCGGTGGGCCTGTGGTAAAAAATAAATAAAAATAGTATTTTTTGGGCTGGGCAGCAACTATAAGGACCGGACTGGGACCTAAATTCGCCATTTCGGCACTGGCATCTTGGCCCAGACCGGCCCACCACAACCGGCACAAACCGAACATAGAATTAAGATCTACAAGCCCACAACGTGTCAAGGCAGCAAAGCGCTGTGGGCTTGTATGAGCTGTTTGGTTGGGACCATAGAGTTATGGTGGGACCCCTGTGAGTGTAATGCTCTGCTGCCCTCTACTGACCAAAATTAATACTGGTTAACTGGTACACATTTAAAATTGTTAGCTCGAATGATTTGGGGTCATGGTTCAGTTTGGCATTGTGCCCCTCCAAAAAATGTCATGCCCTGAAGCCACAGGTGCATTAAAGGACAACTTTAGTTTTTTTACAACAAGGGTTCGTATTTTAGATTGTAATTAAAGAATATATAAAAGATGATTGAGTGTTAAAATTATTTCATTTACTTCTTTCGATTGTTTTAGAGATTCTTATTTCAGTGGCTGGGGGCATGTGTACAAGTGGCTGAATATGTCATGTTACACAGAATAAGCCCATTCCCAAGATGCAACGCAACCTTGGTTGGATGTGACTTATGGGGGCTAGAAGTGTTACTGTAAATAGCAATAAAGAAACTGCTGGCTTATTGTGTCTAAAAAGACATATTTAGCCACTTGTACGCATGCCCCCATGCGTACGCATGCCCCACATTTTAGCACGGTAAACGCGATAGAACGAAGCAAATGAAAACATTTTAACACTCACTTTTTCTTTTCTCTAATTACAATCTAAAATATGAACCCTTGTTGTAAAAAAACAAAGTTGTCCTTTAATGCCCCAGCTGACTGTACCACCTTTTCCTCTGTCTTGCCAACATGTAGACACTATAGTGTCTCTTTCTTGTCATGTAGACACCTGAGTCTTTTGTTGAGTCCACATTTTTAAACTAATCCAGTAGCTTTGATTGGTGCAGGGCTGAGCATGGATCAGATTGTAAATACCAATGTATTTATTTCACAGCAGATAGTCTACATATTACATTTAAAATCATCAACCCTTAAATTCAATTCATTCTTTCAATCAACCAAAATGCTTTATTTGATGGCCTTCCTGCCCTGACATTTGGCCTTTGTGCCCTCAAAAATGGACAACACCAAAGACCAAGTGGCCTTGACCATAAAATGACTAAATTCCAGGCCTGATGGTTTCATACATTTCACGAATTAGAAATAGACTAAATTAGAAAATAGATCTACAAGCTCACAACGTGGTGCTTTGCGCCACGAGCTTTAAAGTAAAGTATACACCAAGGTGTGATCTATAAATATACAGTATTTATATAAAACTATACCCAGAGCTATGCCGTTTGTCCCTTTATTTTATTTCCACTTCATAATTATTCATTCTGCAATAGAATTCTACAATTATACTATGATATCCTGTAGGAAAGCCCTTGGACCTTAATCCCTGTAACTGGCTTACTTGTAAATGCCTTTGCTACTTCATCAGCCATTTGTAATATCAACTGCAATTTTCATCAAACCACTAACAATATTATCAGAAGTCTATATAGCAGTAACATTTTCATTGGGGATTCTCCTTGGGATTCTACAATTTACAGAATATGCATTCACTGTTCATTTTATTTCTTTCGTATACTTTACTTATTCTTATTAAAGGGGAAGACCACCCATTTTCAATATTGAAATATGTCATTAATATACCAGAGGAGTTGTGTGGAAATAGTAAAAAAGTCCCCCCCCCCCTCTCTCTGTGTTGCCTAGAACTGGAGGATTGATTTTGGGGTTTGTATTGTAAAGTACAACTTGATGACATCACACCATTGTACTTTACAATACAAACCCCAAAATCAATCTTCCAGTTCTAGGCAACACAGAAGGGGGGGAACTTTTTTCTATTTCCACACCACTCCTCTAAGTTATATTAATGACATAGTTCAATATTGAAAATGGGTGGTCTTCCCCTTTAAGTATGTCTTATCCATGTGAGGATGTTCCTGCTTCCAATAATAGGAACCAACCAGAAACACTCAAAAGGTGGATGACCTCAACATAAAGGAAGGATGCCAGAGGAGGAAAACAAGTTGAAGTGTTTTTATTGGTTTACCAGAAAATCACGTCAATCCCAACAAGAGAATAATTGAATTAATCAAAGAACAAAAAAGGCCTGAAGACGCCGGCCAAACTGAAAATAAAGGAGGGGGAGCTAGGCCAGCCCCTATAGGGCCGTTGGAGCTAGCCCCCCTCCCTAACTAGAAAACATTCATCTCTAAACTACAATCTAACGAGTTTAACAGGACTACCGGTCATCTCCAGGCCAAAATAAAATAACAAACTAAAATAAAACAAGCTAAAAAAAAAGGCTGCCTAAACCTGACCAAACAAACTGGATGCTGTAGGCCAGTGGTTCCCAAACTGGGGGTTGACTTGGGACCCCCAGGGGAGTCCCCAAATAATTTTGGGGGGTCCCCAGATATTAACTTAATGTTCAACTATTATTATTTTCTCACCCAAAAGTAAACAAACAAACATAGTGTATAAAAGGTATTTGCACATTTAATTGATGTATAGCTTAATGACTTTTAAGACTTTTTCAGCCAAATTGTAAAAAATTAAAAAAAGTTAAGAGAGTAGCAAACATTGTCAAAATAGCCAACCTCCAAGCTCACAATGCCTCGCCCGTAGATTGTAGTTTGGCTATTCTCAAAATATACATCTGTGGAATCGACTCAAAGTAAGTGTAAATGCCTACAATTCCAAGTGCTTGTCAGGGTGGGATCAAATAAGGTTATTTTGAGGGGTCACAGGCCGCGACACTGCAACGTTTGGGAACCATTGCTGTAGGCTACTGGCAGGGTGTGTCTCCCAGCCTACTGCAGCGGGCCAGTCTTTAAAGCTGTGTTTGGTAGGGCTGCAGCTGCAATCAGGAATGAGCATGCAGGTGTGCCAGCCTGATGACAGAGGAGAGACAGTTATAGACACAGTCACATCATCTGCGATCGAAATATGACCCCATGTTAGATAGATTCAGCTGTCAGAGAGAGCACAGCAGACACAGCAGATTACGTTTCAAAATCAGTAAATATACTGTATTTATAAGTATATATTATAGGACGTATACAATGTATAAATCCTACAGAAGTCTCATACATTATCACAGTCTTTTAAAGGAACACACTTTAATTTAATGTAGCCAGCTTCACATGGTCGTGCCTCCTCAACCTACTGTAGCTTGGCCTACATGAAAAACAATAAGCCAGGATGTACTGAATAGATGTTTTGTCAAGCCTCTGTGTTTCTTATATCCTGGATGTCTTAATTCTACTTTTTTTAAAAATGGTTTCAGGTAAAGGTTTTCTCGGGAACACCCAAACCAAAAAATCATGCGTTCCGGTGCCATGGCATTGGTCCGAATTTGTTAAGAATACTATGCCTAACCCTAACCCTAACCCTAACCTCAGTGACCCTAACTAAATTCGGACTAATGAACCTTCAGACTAATGAACCTTTGGACTTAAGGGCATTCCCCTGATTTCCGCAATGGGCTTGCCTTGCTTCTGCCATCTTCACCACACTCACACGTCACTCTGACTACAACAGAATCTCCAGTCAAACATTGTGCATGTGTCTCTTTTGTTTGGCTCCTTTTAATCCATATCAGTTGTTCAGGTCTCATTCCAGTGGTTTCTTCGGCAACCTCCATACTGTATTCCTCCACAGTTACCCCCTTTCCAACCTCAGTGGGTTTCTCCCACGCGACCTTTATACTTTCGTTATCGCCGTAGGTGGACCATTTAATATTTGTTATTACAGGTGGACTTGTGGGTAAAGTTTTCATCTCAATGACATCACTGAATGGCCCGTTGCCAAGTGGATACATTGCTCTGTATCTGAACATGTACTCTTCGTTAACAGTCAGATTGGACACTGTTGTGACTGTGACTTCATCAGCTTTGGGCACTGTATGTTGCTGCCACTGTGGCTCTTTTTGTCCAGCGACACAGTACTCAATAGAGCAGTGGCTGATGTCTTCAGCTCCAGATCTTGGTGGAACCATCTTGAGTGTCACACTGTTATGGTTTATGTCAATTACGTCTGGTGTTTCAAGTTTTGAAGGTAGCTGAGATTTTGGAGGTAGCAGAAAATTGTCACTTTCCAAACACCCTTCCTTATAATAGTAGACACTTGCACCCTTCTGTTTCCCGTTGGTTTTAGCTGTTATGAGGAACTGCATATTCTCGTCGCCCTCATAGGCCGCTGAAAAATCATGGAAAAGCATTGCTTTTTCTCTCATTGATTTCCAGTTTGTTGAGTACCATGGTACATCTTGGGCATCCACCTCTTCTACATCTTGAACGTCCACTTTGGGTGCTTTGGGTGTTTCTAAGTAGTTTGATAAATCTAACAGGTATGGTTCCGCACTTTCCAGTGAGGTGAATGCATAGCAGAAAGCTTGCTGGGTTTTTGGACTGTAGATTATTTTCTCAAAATCGTTCTGATTTGACACAACCTTTGTGTTTTTCATCATGTCAGTGAGAGATTTTATGACGTTCATTTCTCTCTCTTTACAGCGCATCCATTCATTTAGTTTGTTGTTGTTGAAATGAGATGAGTATCTTCCTTTCATGATCTCTGCAAGTACACTCTCCTCTTTCCCACCTCCTCTGATTGAAGGAAGTATATCTGCCAGGGTTTTCTGAAAGCCTAGCTTGTATTCATTACACAGATCTTTAAATGTGTTCAGCTTCTTGCTAATCTGTGGGAACTGTTGTGCGACAGTGTTCTTCAGAGCATCATTGTACCTCAGTTCCAGTTCACTGAAGTCCTCCAGGACACTTTGAGCATCATTCACTAATCCAATGCCAATCTCACGGACGAGCCGGGCAGCTTTAGAATCTAAAATCTTCAAAGGCATCAGCCAGACTGACATTGGTACAGCATTCTCTCCGTTTGGTCCCAGTAACTCTGGCAGGTTTTTGTAGGTTTCTATTGCATCCGCAAAATTCACTGGATTGTTCTCCAGTTGAAAGTCTCCGATGAATTTGCAGGAGAATTTGTCAACGGCTTTTTTGTCTTCATCGTCCAGCTTTACAGAACCTTCACCACCAATTGCAATGGACGGGAACTTTTTGATCACTACCTTCATGCTGCCTTCAATTGTTTGACGGTTCTCTCCGTCAGACACTTCACGGTCAAATACAAAGAAGGCTTGTGCTCCATAAAGGATGCCAGTTACAACATGTGTTGCTGTGTCTTTATCAAATACCACTGGATATTTCACATGGCCAAGTGTATTCATTGACAGTTGTCTGAACTCTGTGGTAGTTTTGTAGTTCATTGTTACTCTGGCCTGATTTTGTGAAGTCTTACTCTCGTTGAGATATTTGGCAGAGCCCTTGAGGTCTACCAATCCACCCAAGAAACTTGCTTTCAAGGACGCTTCAACATTCATTGATTTTGTTTTTTCCTCAACCGATTCAGATGCAACTATGTCAAATTGAGTGTAGGGCTTTGGACTTTTTCTTGTGCCCTTTTGCAGATCGGCAGCATCCCACAATGTATAGCCTGTAATAGATGAAAGACAGAGATATATTTATAAATCTTTTTTGGTGAAGTGCTGGGTTTATTGTCATCTCAGCCTTGGCCTATAAAGATGCAGCCTGGCGGGCCAGCCTCTATCACACACTATGTTTTACCGCCAGGGGGTGGTGTTGTGCAGCGCGGCGCGTTGTGAGCTTGGAGGTCTGCTATTTTCAATATAAGATGTGCCTTCCAGAAGGGGGCACAATAAATATAGCCTAAAAAAGGAAATCTTTGATCATCAATAAGGATGCCGCTACTCTGATTATCTTATATTACATTTTAGAACTGCAGCCAGCGGTATTTGAGTATCACCAACAGACCAAATGCAGCACTCCAATTGGCTATAACGTCCCCCAGTCCAGGGGATCTTAACGTCCGCCCAGCCAATGGATCTGTAACCCTACACCAGCCCATACAACAAGCCTGCACCAGCCTGCAAGCAGCTGTTGTCACGGTTACGCTCCACCCAGCCCACGCTGCCCACGCCCAGCCCCACTCAGCCCACTCAATCTCAGAGGCAGCTGATCCACACAAGAAAGATTTGCGGACAACACCGGAAGTGCGTCCGGCGGTCAAATATGTCCGACCGGAAACGTGCGCTGCGGCACAATAGTTCCGCCACAATAGTTCCCCCCCATTTTTTTTTTTCTTATTTTATTTATTTATTTATTTTTCCTTTTTTTTTTTTTCCTTTTTTTTTTTTTTTTTTACTAGATGTGAGCGGGCCGAAGGCCCGCGAACCTCTAGTTTTAATACAATTCTTTTGAATAGGAAATAGGAACATAGCACGCACACACACACACACACACACACACACACACACACACACACACACACACACACACACACACACACACACACACACACAAACTCATTTTGATAAGGTTTTCATAGTAATATTGTTTTCATAGGAATGTACAATCATCAACATAAATTAAATAATGCCCATTTTTCACAATCAAAAGTTAACATGTCAATGCTCATCAAATCTTTTACTAGACAGTAAAAACAAGATTATTTTGTTTTGAATACTACATATTTGATGTGTCACAAGTGCAAGTCACAAGTGTGTCACAAGTGCAAGCCTTACACTAAAGAAAAAAGAAAAACGGTCTGTAAATAGTTTTACTTCATCCTTTGACATTTTGTTTTTGTGGATCTTAGACAACAACAAAACATTTATTTTAATGTACTTCACACCTGCACTGCACCGCCCATCTGACATATATGCCCATATATGGAGATCTCTGTATCTGTCAGTCCTGGTGGTCACATTAAATACACATCTAAATAATAATACCAGTAAGGGGCCTAAGGGCGAAAAGCGACATCGGCCTAAAAGGCGAGGTCGCGCAGAGGACGAGGACAGAATTCGCACAGGACGGAATTCATTATTAATACATATATATCGGACCAGTTACCCATATATGGAGATCCCTGATACCCATATATGGAGATCCATATATATATGGAGATAATGTATGGGCATATTGGTTGGATCTGAGGTTCCACAAAAAAAAGATTGTTTCATACAACTGTACATTGTGCAAGTACAGTAACGGCAGGGGAAGCAGCAAAGAACATAGGCAAAAATCTGAGCTATCCTTGTGCAAAAGTTGGAGTCTGTAGAACCAACCGTGTGCTGTGAGACCCCAGACATGCTTACTCGGTTACTCGTTATGTGAAAGTTCTATGACGTCTGACATTATACATAAATCCCTTTTTTGCCCATATATGGAGATCTCTGTCTGTCATGCGTCAGTGCGTGTCAGTATCTGAATATGTATATACTTAATAATACTTAATACTGAATACTGAAGGAAGGAAGGAAGGAAGGAAGGAAGGAAGGAAGGAAGGTAGGAAGGAAAGCCTACAGGGGAAACAACATACAAGAAAATAAATCTGCTTAAAAGGTGGGGTGCTGTGATCTTTTCCCCCTTACAACATAATCATCTGGTGTTATTATTACCCTTAGAGGATTATTGTTGTTGTTGTTATTATTATTATTATTATTATTATTCAAAAAAGTCTACAGAAAGTTATACAATTATGTTTTTATGTGGCCACACCCACCTGCTCATTAAGTATGCCTGGTTGTCAGGTTGGTGTGACCCATCTTAACCCTTTCCAAGCCACGGGGAGCCACTTAATATTAAAACCGTTTTATACCGGACATCTGAGCAAGGATGTCTCAGCCGCGCCGTCTTTTACAGTACTATGTCATTAAAAACTAAATAAATGATTTTTATCCGAAAATCGTCGATCGTCTAACCTTCCCTAGTCACCGCTCGTCCATCGATAGTGCGTGGCTCGTCTGACATGAAGCATGTGACGTCAGGCCATTTCCCTGTAATAGCTTCCCAGCGGCCGTCCATTTTCTGTTTAGACGCTAGTCATACTTGGATTATTTGAGCCGACATTTACGTGAACGGATCGCGCACGCGAAACGCACAGGGAGAAGATGCGTCGGCCGAAATCGCCACTCAGATCGCCAATGCAGACTGAGGAATTTCGCTGGGGACTGTGGTGAGTATACAACGGGGATCGCCTGATGGTTATGGGGGATGAAGACCACGTGATATAGCGCTGAAGGTCTTGTAAAATTAATGCGGTTCAGATCATCATAATATAATAATAGAAATTTCACAGCTAATCTACCAACTAGCCATTCTATTTCGGCTGGCGAAGTGTTAGCCACACCCACTGTGTTGTTGGATGGTAAAAAGGGGAGGGGATGATATTATGATGTCATATGTAGGTCTATGTGTATTTCAACTGGGCCCTTTGACTCATTATATCTGTGTATTTCAATGGGCCTTTTGAATCGGAGGCTTTCAGCTTTCAGGAATAAACCAAAAATACACAGGGAAGACATATTTGCATATTATAACCTCACCAGTAATGATAACTCCATAGATACATACAAAACAGAAAAGTTTCAAAACTATGGCACCACCACCTCTTTAAGTAGCATGTGAGGGGTCAAACTACGTGTTTTTCATGATTCTGAATCCTTTGTAAGCATTTGTTTTGAACGAAAAGCACCCCTTGGGCTAAAAACGGCCATAGCTACTTTTCTAGGTCATCACAAACCATTTTTTGTGGGACAGTTTTTAGCCCAAGCAGATTTTTTTCGTGCAAAACAAAATAATGCTTTCAATGGATTCAGAATCATGAAAGCCCCTATAGTTTGACCCCTCACATGCTACTTAAAGCAAAAAAAATCCCCTTCAATATACCTATAGGCATATTGAATTTCAAACTGTTAGATGTGTTACTAGACACCTTTACAAACACATTGGTGAAGAGATGTATTGGTAAGGAATTAATTCCCAGATTTTATTATATATCCCCTGACTACTGAAGTCCTTCTATCAATGACTGACTAAATCTCTCTAATTGATGATTTCACATTCGATAACCTTTGGAAGAAAAATAAATAATGAAACAAACAAACAAATAAAATAGAAGAATATCTATTGGTCCAAGTAACTACTTTATATGCGTGGCAAATGAATTGCCAGTTAAATGTGTTTAATATACTTTATAGACTTTTGTCATTCAGTGCAAAAAAATCACACCCGTGTGAACTGAGCGGTGGTTTACCCACCAACCCCCCCCCCCCCCCCCCCCCCCCTCCCCCCTCCCCCTGTGTGTGTGTGTGTGTGCGTGTGTGTGTGCCTGGCCTGGCCTGGCCTGGCCTGAGAACAGCGCCCCTCCCTTAACATGTGTGGTCATAAAAGGTACTACACAGGCTTGAGGCTACATACAGACCCACCCACATACATACATACAAACAAACAAACAAACAAACAAACAAACAAACAAACAAACATACATACCTACACACACGGCCACGCTATGGAGACGGTGTGACCACCGCTCAAAAAGGTTTGGTGACAGTAGCTTTTAACCCCTTATTTTGTACAGTATGTACAGTAAAAATGTTTCCCATTTTGCCAGGAAACATGGCCATGATAATTCAAAACATATTTTAACATACACAGTGGCTTATAAGCTTTGATAATTGTAAATGTGAAAAATGGGCATCATTTTACTTAATATTATTTTGTAGACTGAATGCCATTTCATACGGCACATTCATAGGGAGTAGCTGACACATGAATGAACATTACAAACCTTACATGCCTTTAACCCATATAACATTATGTAGAAATATAAAAGCCAGTGGTCTATGTCAGTGGCTCTCAACCTGTGGGTCGGGACCCCCAGGGGGGTCGCCAAATTATTTTGAGGGGTCCCCAGATGATTAACTTATGTTCAACATTGTTTTCTCACTCACAACAGTAAACAAACCAGCATACAGTATAAGTGTATAGAGGGTATCTGCACATTTCTGAAGTGGCAATTTAAGGACTTTTTAATACCTCTAAAATGACAAATTATACACTGGCCAAATTGTCAAATATTAGAGGCAGTAATTGTGAAAATAGCCGATCTACATGCTCACAACGCCCCGCGTTGCAAGGCGTTGTGAGCATGTAGATCTGCTATTTTCACAATAGAACCATGGTACACAAAATGTAATGCCTCAACTCTTAGTGCTCGTCAGGGTGGGGGGGTCCCCAGTTAAAATATGATTATTTGGGGGGTCGTGGCCTGAAAAGGTTGAGAACCACTGGTCTATGTTACTCGATGATGTGCATAGCGTTCAGAGCCAATAGGGGGCACTGTTGCCACTCATTACATACCTGAGACAAGTTGGTCTGAGCGACAGTCATAGAGCATGCCAAGACTGAAGGGTCGGCCCAGGGCTGCCACCTTTACAAGTTCACTGCTCCCCGGGTCCTTGGCATTACTGCTCTCTGGGTCCATGGTTCACACTCTACTGGAGAAAATACACATCTGTTAATTCATCCTATGGCTTTAATAATGTTAGTAGCAGCAGTAGTAGTAGTAGTACTGTAGTAGTAGTAGTAGAAGTAGAAGAAGTCTTATAGAGTCTCACCGTGTTCTGTTGGTTCTGTGGAACAAGAGGAGAAAGATGATCGGCTCCGTTGCATTGGTTCAACACATTGCTCTCTGCATCCTCTTTATAATGCCTGGACTTGCTGAATCAGAAAAGAAAACCACTCCCTTCTCTTCTGATATCTGATGTGGGTGGGGCAGTGTTTGCGCGTGTGCATGCATGTGTGTGTGTGTGTGTGTGTGTGTGTGTGTGTGTGTGTGTGTGTGTGTGTGTGTGCGTACGTTGGAGCTATAGGCTATATCATATATATCTATATCATAGGAACAAATTACGCATGGCTGCTGGTATATTTTGGCAAATTAGGCCTAGTGTCATTTGAAACTGTTGTGTACTGTAGCCTTTTGAGAAATGTATATGGAAACAAACAAAAAAATTGACGCACATATTAGAAGTGAAGTGAGTAGGCTATAGGGCCTACGTATAATGGCCAATATATTGCACATTACCGTTATCATTTAAAAACCCAATTAATCTATTATGTGCGTACTATGTACTGAAGTTCTTCAGTGTGTTCAGATTCTGGAGTGTAAACATAGGCACTCTAGTTGTGACTGTCCGTGACAGCAGGCCCAGTAGCTGAGCAAATACATAACATGAGTCCTATACATAGAAATACATACATATATGCGCTGCAGGTAATTTAATTAGGTTTTTATAGTCACCAGTCCCAATATCCAATACATCCAAAAGATAAGCATAGTAGGGCATTCACAAATAGTGATTTTTAGTATTCGAATTATTCGACCTCAAAGTATTTGAATAGTTGAATATTCGACAGTATACTAGCCGAACTGGCCAAACTGTCAAATATTAAGTAAGCAAGAGGCCAACATTGTGAAAATAGCCGATCTACATGCACACAACGCCTCACGTGCGAGGTGTTGCGAGGCGTTGTGAGCATGTAGATCTGCTATTTTCACAATATTTATCTGCGGAACTGAGTCACATTAAATGTAATACCCACAATTCCAAGTGCTTTTTCAGGGTGGGGGTCCCCAGAAGAGAAGGCATTGTCAGCTGAACAGATGTGGAAACAAAACCGCAGATGCCTGTCAGATATGGGTGAAATCTTGTTATTTTTACATGTCATTAGCAGGTTTGTGCTGGCGTGTAACACTCTAAAGTGTCTGTAAATCTTGAGAGAAAGAGAACCTTTTGTGGTGTATCCCGCTTTAGGCCTTACACACATCACACACGTACGCACACACTCATGCACGCACGCACATGCACTCTGCAGTCTGCACTCACTCACTCACTCACATACATGCAAAGGCACACAGGAGCACTGTTTTTTCATGGCACAACACAGCTTGTTTTGCTTCTCTGTGTGAACGTGAACAAATGTAACTAAATACTATACTCATTCACTACCCGAATTGAATTCATTTTATTAAGCCCCCACTTACTGTACATTTTCGATCATCTGCGCGCTGTGTGTGTGTGTGTATATACTATGTCAAAAACGTGGATCGATTACGGGAGGATCTCTTTGTACCGCTGGGTGGGATAATCCATTCCATTGCTAGGCTGGTTTTAATGTGGCTTGCTTACTGCAAAAACTGGGGGGAAAAAAATACGTTTTTGCCCATCAACAACATTGAACCATGATGTTGATCAAAATCTCCTGATATGGAAATAGGCCTAGCCTGGCCTAGGGGGAACCGGGTACGGTGTTCTTGTATACTTTTACTTATACAGTATGTCACTTCATCTCAGAGGCAAATATTAGACATTTAATACACTACAATTAATTTGACAATTTTAGTTACTATAGTTACTTTATAGAATTTGATCATTACCATATTACTCAAACCATATTAACCGCTTGAGCTCTGTATACCTTTTGGCCATTCAAAAATAGCAGTTCAATAAAGCTCACAATTTGTCGCAATGTGAGGCATTGAGCTTGTAGATCTGCTATTCATTCGTGTGCATGCACACTAGAGGTCTTCACGGGTCCAATTTGACCTACCGTACCTAAACCCAAATGGACCTGTGAGAAATGTACCCAGAACCGAAAGGACCCTCTCGCCTATTATTGGGAATATGAGATCCAATACCCGAAGGGACCCGTGGCAATTAAACCCTACCCTACCCTGACCCGAGGGACAAGTCAATATTTTAAACCTGAACCGGCTCGGTTCTCGGTTCGGGTCTCGGGTAGGCCTAATCGATTCAATATGCGAGAACAGACGATAATATGGATTTGGGAGCGTACTTACAATGCACGTCTCATTAAAAACAATATATATTTTAAAGTTGAAGGGTAAACACAGCAGTATATCTTTGCATTATTTCATTATTTCGGAATGCCCCGAATTGGCCCGTGGCAATTAGACCCTACAATTAGACCCTACTGCCCTGAGGGACAAGTCAATATTTTAGACCTGAATCGGCTCGTTTCTTGGTTTGGGTCTCGGGTAATCGGGTCCTGGAAGACCCGTGCTACCCTCTAATCTAATGCACAGGTATGTGTGCCCCCCCCCCACACACACACACACATAATTATACAGACCAACCGTGGAATGGATCACTAAAGGAGGAAGAAAAATACTTTGTATAGAGAATTTATTAAACAAATAAGAAAAAGAAAAAAAGTAATAAAACATAGCTAAGAAGTATAAGGAGAGATGCTGGAAGGATTATTATAGTAAACTATTAGATAACAGAAATAACTTGCATTGCGTGAGAGCATATACACAAAATTCAACCACAGGAGTTCATTCTCACACACAGAACATCTAAAACAAACAGACCCTCTCATACCTCCAGGCTCTTTTCTTAACACCTTAATGAGTCACCTTTGGTAGAAACCATAAACAAAAAACAAGGGATACATTACACTAAATTGTCTGTCATCATTCACTTTGATTTTCTCCCCAGATAAGGCCTGTTTAGGCCTGCATTGCATGGAATACGTTTCCACTATCAAGGTAAACTAAGGTGATAAACACCCACTTCACATCGTGTGTGAGTGCTTTTCCTTTTCTTTTTTTTTTTGCTAATCAGGATGACCTTTGGGGCTGCATTGATATATTACTAAGAAATAAGATCTACCTGCATTGAATTAAAATTGAGCAACATATTAAAAACATTAGCATCCAGCATTGATCATACCATGATAACATGGCAGCATGATTTAGCGGAAAGAAAACAGCAAGGCAAACATTTCACATCTCTCCCCTTCTCCGCTCCCTCCATTGGCTCCCGGTTGCTGCTAACCCTAACCCTTCTGATGTTGGTACGATATCGTAACTGAATTGAAAAATCGATTTTAATTTGCAACGATCTACTATATCGATATGCAAATAGAGAAATTTGCTTTGTATTGTATCGCATTGTTTTACAATGCAAGTATTTGGTATTTAATCATTTGCAATGCAAATAATCATTGTATGGACTATGTATGGGTACTAAGTACTTGTGCCTTGTATAAATCAATTTAATAAATTAAAAAGAGGGATCTAATTACTTTTCTATTCCATATAGCTACTCTTATATAGTATCGCTATTAAATGTATCTTTACACCCCTAATGTTGGCCTTCAAATCGGCCAAAGGTCTGGCACCCCCATACCTTCAAACTCGTTTTTAAGAATACTACCTCTATGCATTTGATGTATGACCTCGTACTGTTCTTGCATACTGTAAATTGCTCTGGATTAAGAGTCTCTGCTAAATGCTTAAATTGTTAATTGAAAGGAATTCCTGTTCAATGTGTTTTCTTTTTATTTGTATTTGTATTATTATTTTTGGGGCCCCTGGGCCTGAGCCCACTAGGCCTGTTCAGTATTCTACCCTTCTTGATCATAGTAAATGTTCCCCAATTATTGATATTATGGAAGGACTTACATTCAGTAATCCTGGTCTCTATTCTGCCTCCCACTCCCACGCATTGCCTTGCAATGGATTCAGAATCATGAAGAACCCCTAGTTTGACCCCTCACAGCGCACATGCTACTTAAAGGAGTAGTTCACCCCCAAAATGACTTTTTTTTCTATTGATTACTCAAGCCATGGAGAGTAGAGTTCAATAATATTTTTTGGTTTTTGTCACATTCCTAAGACAAAAATTTGATTCAAGTAAATTTACCCCAATTGATTCCGGATGGTGACCCGTTTCGAAACGGGTCACCATCCGGAATCAATGGAGGTAAATTTATTGTTATCACATTTTTGTCTTAGGAATGTGACAAAAACCAAAAAATATTATTGAACTCTACTCTCCATGGCCTGAGTAATCAATAGAAAAAAAGTCATTTTGGGGGTGAACTACTCCTTTAAAGCAGATTTCCCCCCCCCTTTTTTTCCCTCTCTCTATTCTTTTTTTGTATAGTGAAGCCATGGGACAGTGAATATACTTTGGCCATAACTTTTCTTTGCGATGTTTCCGGCAAAGCATACCTCTCATTTTGTAGACCTTAATGACCAAACTAATAGATAAATTCATCTCACATTTTGGGTGTTGCCAAGACCGTTGGTATTCCCTGTGAGGGAGCCAAACAGCAGAACTTCCAACTGGCCTTCATTCAACACTTGATGTCCTCAAGGCATGACTGCAGAAACAGGATCACTGATTGATTATGATATGATAGATTTACAGTACATTGTCTGGCATCATTCACTTTGGGTTTCTCCCCACATAAGGCCTGTATAGGCCTGCATTGCATGGAATATGTTTCCCCTATCAAGGTAAACTAAGGTCACATCTTGTGTGAGTGTTTTGTCTTTTTTTTTTTCTTCTTTTTAATTCCTTCAGTATGACCTTTGGGGCTGCATGAGAAATAAGATCTACCTGCATTGAATTAAAACTGAGCAGCATATTAATACAGCATACAGCATATAGCATTCAGCATTGATCATATCATGATAACATGGCAGCATGACATAGCTGAACAACAACACAGCAAGGCAAACATTTCACATCTCTCCCCTTGTCCGGTCCCTCCACTGGCTCCTGCACAGAATACAAAACACCGATGTTGGCTAGGGGTGTAACAATATCGTAACTGAATTGAAAAATCTATTTTAATTTGCAGGGTTGATCCTTCATATGCTAATTAAAGCAGAATTGTTTTTTTTTTCTTTGTTTTTTTTTGTATTTTTTTGTATAGTGAAGCCAATGGGACAGTGAATATACAAATGGCCATAACCTTTCTTTGCGATGTTTCCGGCAGAGCTGATGACCTCTCATTTTGTGGACCTTAATGACCAAACTAATAGATAAAACAGAATTAAAAAAGTATGGCATGACAGGTCATCTCACATTTTGTGTGACTGGGTTCCCGGCTAACAGGTATTCCCTGTGAGGGAGCCAAACAGCAGAACTCCCAACGGGCCTTCATTCAACACTTGATGTCCTCAAGGCATGACTGCAGAAACCGGAGCACTGATTGATTATGATAGATTTACAGTTTTATCACCCCTGAAAGTAAACTGCATGGGCATTGCGTGAGAGCATACACACAAACTTCAACCCCATGAATTGATTCTCACACACGGTACACCCAAACAAACAGACACTCACACCTCCAGGCTCTTTTTTATAACACCTTACCTTACACTAATAATCATTCATTTTGGTTTTCTCCCCACAGAGTTGAAAGGCCTACAGGTATGTAGCATGGAATTGGTTCCAAGGTAAACTAAGGTGATAAACGCCCACTTCACATCTTGTGTTAATGAACCAGAACCAAGCATAAAAAAGAAAAGGTTTTATAGTTCTTCTCCACCAGTCCCTACATAACATTTTAGTCTAGTTTATATTTGTTAACAAACACACACACACACGCACGCACGCACGCACGCACGCACGCACGCACGCACGCACACACACACACACACACACACACACACACACACACACACACATATATTAACCGTAAGTAACAGTATCGAAAATGCAATGTAGAAATATTCTGGGATTCAAAATACTATTGAGTTAAAGTACAAAAGGATAGTCAAAATGTACTTAAAGTACCAAAGTAGAAAGTATTCATTATGCAGAATGTCCCATTTCATTTTACCTCTGAGATGTAGTGGAGTAGAAGTAAAAGTAGGTGTGCCATGAAAAAAACAGTGATTGTGTGTGTGTGTGTGTGTGTGTGTGTGTGTGTGTGTGTGTGTGTGTGTGTGTGTGTGTGTGTGTGTGTGTGCGTGCGTGCGTGCGTGCGTGCGTGCGTGCGTGCGTGCGTGCGTGCGTGTACCACAAACTCATTACCAGTAAAAGACTCGATGGCAAAATATTAAATAATATTGATATTATGGTAAGTTTAATTGACCATATCTTGTAACAGTGTCTCTACAAGGCGTTTAAACACTTTAGGCAATGGGGGAAGGTGCTGTCGCCTCACAGCTAGAAGGTCCCAGGTTCGATTTCGCGTTCCTTCCACATGCTACGTCCAACCGTATATATATATATATATATTTTCTCTCTCTCTCTCTCTCTCTCTCTCTCTCTATATATATATATATATATATATATATATATATATATATATATATATATATATATATATATATATACCGGTATATATGAATAAACACATTGTGCAGATATAAACTTATTTTGTAACAGAAGTAGAAGGAGATGGCTGGAGGGAGGGAAACAAATCTCTGATCTCATGGTGCTCGTGCTGAAACCTGACGTATGCAATAAGATATAAGCATAAAGCTTCCGTACTCTGGTGGGGAACATAAGCCACAAATCGACACACTCATAACACAACACATTCTGACGCGTTTAAAGTTCATAGATTGGCATTTTTGGGCAAAGAGGTGTACACTGAAAAAGTGGTCACAAGTATTATTTTATACTTTAGCTATTGAAAAATACTAGATATACAAGTGCACAGCGCGAGCTTGTAAATCAGCTATCACACTGCGAGCTTGTAAATCTTCAATCGCGCGGCCAAATACATGTCATTTTGTAGCAATTTGTGGCAATTATAGAAACATTAGACCTTAATTGCTGAATGTTCAATCGTGTTCTAATCATGTATTCTTTACATTAGGCCTACTTGTTAAGACCATTTCTCAAATGTTTTACTTTTAGGAAAAAGAAAATAGCCAGTGTTACATCAAGGTGCCCACTCTTCCTGTTACCGTTAACTGGTTGTCTGTTCCCCATCCATTCATCTCTCTGAGACAGAGGTCACTCCAGATGAGGATCCTGCACTGATTCCCATCTTCAGCTGTGATTTTTGTTCACCTTATATGGCTTATTTGGATATCTGAATACAACAGTTTCAAATGAAACTCATTTGCCCAAGTACACCAACCAGTCTCTGCCAAGCTCCAACACGCACGCACGCACGCACGCACGCACGCACGCACACACACACACACACACACACACACACACTGCCCCACCCACTTCATCAGATATCAGTAGAGAAGGGAGTGGTTTCCTTTTCTGATTCAGCAAGTCCAGGCATTATAAAGAGGATGCAGAGAGCAATGTGTTGAACCAATGCAACGGAGCCGATCATCTCTCTCCTCTTGTTCCACAGAACCAACAGAACACGGTGAGACTCTATGACTTCTTACAAATGATATGTAGGAGTGAAGATGCCCTTTTCTTTGATTATTTTAATATTATTATTATTAGTAGTAGTAGTTTTGATTGATTGATTGATTGATTGATTGATTGAATACTTTATTAATTAAAAAAGGCTAAGAGGATTTTAAATTCAAGAAAGCCTATGGTTTTGTAGTAGTAAACTACTACACTACTACTACTACTACTACTACTACTAGGCTGCTACTACTACTACTACTACTACTACCACTACCACTACCACTACCACCACCACCACCACCACCACCACCACCACCACTACTACTACTGCTACTATTACTACTAGTATTACTACTACTACAATAACATTATTAAAGCCGCTAGAATGAATTAACAGATGTGTATTTTCTCCAGTAATACCATGGACCCAGAAAACAGAGACCAGAAGATAGAGCTGCCAGCTCTTAGTCGACCCTTCTGTCTTGGCATGCTCTATGACTGTCGCTCAGACCAACTTGTCCCAGGTAAAGCTTTAATATGTAATGAGTGGCCACAGTGCCATCTATTGGATTTTAATGCTCTGCACATCATTCACAAATTCACAATATAGGAGTAATGTAATGTAGACCACTGGCTTTTACATTTCTACATACGTACTGCATGGGTTAAAGACACGTGGCACTCTATTTTGATTGTCTTAAGTACCAGCTCATGTGCCTTAACTTAAAGGCCTGTCCATACTGTCTCCGGCCACCAAACCTTTCATCGGAAAGATCTGGTTCAACTACAAAACAACATCATCCGCATCTTCTGAAAAGCTTTACCCCGAAGTTCGGAAAGCTGCTTGTCTGAAAGTCGAAACTCTCTGACGAAAGGTTTGGTGGTCGGAGACAGTATGACAGGCCTTTAAGTTAAGGCATAAGAGCTGTCTGCTCTCTTCTTCTCCCCTTTAAGACAATCAAAATACAGCCCATAAGGTTTTTAAAGGACAACGTTAGTTGTCAACAAGGGTTCATATTTTAGATTGTAATTAAAGAATATAAAAGATGAGTGTTAAAATTATTTAATTTACTTATTTCTATTGTTTTAGAGATTCTTATTTCAGTGGTTGGGGGCATGCGTACAAGTGGCTAAATATGTCATTTTACACAGAATAAGCCCATTCCCAAGATACAACGCAACCTTTCAGGGTTGGATGTGACTTATGGGGGCTAGAAGTGTTGCAGTAAATAGCAATAAAGCAACTGCTGGCTTATTGTGTCTAAAAAGACATATTTAGCCACTTGTACGCATGCCCCACTGCCGCATGCCCCACATTTTAGCACGGTAAACGCGATAAAACAATAGAACGAAGCAAATGAAAAAAATGTAACACTCACTTTTACTTTTCTCTAATTACAATCTAAAATATGAACCCTTGTTGTAAAAAAACTAAGTTGTCCTTTAAGGTAAAACGTGTTTTGTATGTCAGCTGCTCCCTATCAAATGGCATGCACTGTTTAAATAAAATGTATTAAAATGGATACTTTGGCGCCACATAACTCTGGCATACTTTTGCCTAGCAACGTGATTTAAACTTTAAAACGCTCACACAACTTTGGACTTTTTCCGGCCAATAGGAACGAACTGTAATTGCTGAAGCCCCGCCCCCTCTCTCTTCATATTGGCTGAGCTTTAAACATCCATAACTCCAGTTTGCAGCATGGTACCATCTCGAAACTCTGTGTCTGGACTTAAACGGCCAATAGTGACTTATTAATTAAGCCCCACCCACTCTTAAGCCCCACCCCTGTCTTCCTATTGGCTGAGCTTTAAACAGCTTATAACTCCAGTTTGTAGTATGGTACCATCTAGAAACTTGGTGTGTGTACAGTACTTAGACGGCCAATAGGGACGAGCTGTAATTGAGTACCTGAGAGGAAAAACTGTCTAAGTCCATATTTTAAAATTGTGAATATAGATATTTTTTTGATTTACCAGACTGTAAACCACAAACTAGAAGTTTTTAATCTGTTAAATTCTTAATACACTCCCCACTCATTTTGTTGAATTAGATTTTTTCCTTAACTCATATATATTAGGAATTATAAGACATAATACTTGTGGAAAGTGGAAAAACTGTATATCTCCAACATTTTGTGGAACAACAGTATTAGTCCATACAAGCAACATTCAGCAGACAAGCAGATAACATTAAAACAGACAACAAAATGAGGGGGAGTGCATTAACAATTTAACAGATTAAAAATGACTTTGTGGTTAACAGTCTGGTAAATCAAAAAATATCTATATAAAAGAAATAGTTATTCGTCTCAGCTATACTCATTGATAAGCCCTGCCCCTCTGTCTTCCTATTGGCTGAAAAAAAAAACTCTTGAAAATGTTACACTTATAATTTATAAACTATCACAAATGTAACAATAGCCTACGCATTACAATGAAATGCAATTGCTTGCTTTTATTTTTTTACTTACATTTTGTAAACTAGTTAAAATAATGGATAACAAAGCTACTTTCATGAAACCTTTGTTGTGCTGAATGACAAAATTACTGAATGACAGGACAATTCATGTGAACATATTTAACTGACAATTCCCTTATATAGTAGTTACTTGGACCAATAGATAATATTCTAATCTTACTTTTCAATTTATTCATTTATTTTTGCATTGAAAATACTGCAAATAGGCTTTCAATTTCAGTTATGGTGACTGTCTGTCTTTACAACAAAATATATCATGTGACCGTAGGTTGCTAATGCTATTTGGTATGAAAACCTCCTGCTCATGTCTGTCTTTCTGTCACAATGATGTTGCAAATGAATGATCAAGACAGAATTAATTTGCACTGACTGATTGATTGAATATTTTATTTGACAAAATGAAGAACATTACAAGTATAGTCTTACAAATCAGGGACGTGCTGGGCCCTTGATTCAGCCCGGGAAAAAGAGTTGCTTTACGAAAAAATTTACACATTTGAAACTTGGAGATACGAGGTTTCTGCCCGACAGTGACGATTTACTTTGTTGGCTGCCCAGCCCCCAAAATGGAACGAAGGCGGAAGTTTTATTTTTAATTTTTTCCTGGCACTCCCGAACTGGCCGTTCGGGAGTTGTCCCGCTTTTCCCAATGGCCAGCACGTCCCTGTTACAAATTAATGTAGTACAGTACAAGTACATTTAAACACCCTGCCTAAAAGGAACTTCCCAAATAAGTCCCTTTACAGTCTTGTTTGTGTCGGTATTGGTATCCCACAATGATGACTTGACCAGCTCTGTAAAAGAATATAGCTGACCTGATTTGACATAATGATGCCTCGACCAGCTCAGTGTTCTCAACGGGCCCGAAAATGAAGAAAGGGCCGGCCCGACTCCCCTCGAGGCCCCGCCTGACCTTGTTAATTAGCATACACTTTACGTCCACCACACTAATACAATCCCTGTTATGCACATATATGGAGATCCCTGATGTCATCAATATTAAGCCCATTTCTGGGAATGCCCATATATGAACATAGCCCATATCCAGGAATGCCCATATATGGACATATTGTGTCTGTCTCATGTGTTCTATGATGTCAGACGTCAGTCATCTCCATATTCTCTCCACATCATCTCTACATCTCCAAACCAACAACAACAAGAACAGTGTTGTGATTCATACCGGTACATGATATCCAGGTGATGATAGTCAGCAGCCTTGATTTGTAAATTAATTCTGTCTTGGCTATATGATATATACATGTCCATATGATAATCCATATCTGGGCATTGCCAAACATGGGCTTAATATTGATGACATCAGGGATCTCTATATATAATTGTCAGAACAGGCTGTCTTGGTCATTGAGTCAACCATGTGATGTCACAACGGGTCAGCTATAGACATTGAGGCGTTACTGACTCACTGACGGACAGGATCTGCCGGGTTTCATTGTAAACTACAGTCGCACTCACAATAATAATAATTAGACGTATCTTTCATCTGTTACAGGATTGACATTGTGGGATTCTGGAGTTCTTGAAACGTGCACAATAAAACCACAGCCCTGCACTGAATTTGACATTGTTGCATCTGAATCGATTGGGGACAAAACTAAATCACTGAATGTTGAAGCGTCCTTGAAAGCAAGTTTCATGGGTGGATTGGTAGACCTTGAGGGCTCTGCCAAATTTCTCAACGAGAGTAAGACTTCAAAAAATCAGGCCAGAGTAACAATGAACTACAAAACTACCACAGAGTCCAGACAACTGTCAATGGAATCACTTGGCCATGTTAAATATCCAGACGTATTTGATAAAGACACAGCAACACATGTTGTAACTGGTATCGTTTATGGAGCACAAGCCTTCTTTGTGTTTGACCGTGAAGTGTCTGCTGAAGAGGATAAACAAAAGATTGAAGGCAGCATGAAGGCAGTAATCAATAAGTTCCCGTCCATTGCAATAGAGGGTGAAGGTTCTGTAAAGCTAGATGATAAAGAGAAAAAGCATGCTGAAAAATTCTCCTGCAAATTCATTGGGGACTTCCAACTGAAGCAAAATCCAGTGACTTTTGCGGATGCATTAGAAACCTACAAAACCCTGCCAGAGTTACTGGGACCAAATGGAGAGAATGTTGTACCAGTTACAGTCTCGCTGTTGCCTTTGACGATTTTAGATTCTAAAGCTAGCCGGCTGGTCCGTGAGATTAGCATTGGATTAGTGAATGATGCTGAACAGGTCCTGGATGACTTCAGTGATCTTGAAGTGAGGTGCAATGATGCTCTGCAGAGCACTGTCGCACAACAGTTCCCACAGATTAGCAAGAAGCTGAGGGCTTTTAAAGATCTGTGTAATGAGTACAAGCTAGGCTTTCAGAAAACCCTGGCAGATATACTTCCTTCAATCAGAGGTGGTGGGAAAGAGGAGAGTGTGCTTGCAGAGATCCTGAAGAGATGCGTTGAAAGGAAAAATCCTTTCAACAAAAACGCCCTAAAAGAGTGGATGCGCTGCAAAGAGAGAGAAATAAACATCATGAACTCCCTCACTGGCATTATGGAAGGCACAAAGGTTGTCGCAAATGAGAACGAATTTGACAAAATAATCCTCAGTCCAACAACCCCGCAAGCTGTATGCTTTGCATTCACCTCACTTGAAATTGCGGAACAATACCTGTTAGATTTATCAAACTACTTAAAAACACCCCAATTACCCAAAGTGGATGCTCAAGATGTTGAAGAGGTGGATGCCCAAGATGTACCATGGTACTCTCCTACACATTATAAATCAATGCGAGAAAAAGCAAAGCTTTTCAATGATTTTTCTGCGGCCTATGAGGGCGACGAGAATATGCAGTTCCTCATAACAGCTAAAACCAATGAAAAACTAAATGGTGCAAGTGTCTACCGTTATAAGGATGGGTGTTTGGAAAGTGACAATTTTCAACTACCTTCAAAATCTCAACTACCTTCAAAACCTAAAACACCAGAAGCAATTGACATAACCCATAACAGTGTGACACTCAAGATGGTCCCACCACAATCTGGAGCTGAAGACATCAGCCACTGCACTATTGAGTACTGTGTCGCTGGACAAAAAGAGCCACAGTGGCAGCAACATACAGTGCCCAAAGCTGATGAAGTCACAACAGTGTCCAATCTGACTGTTAACGAAGAGTACATGTTCAGATACAGAGCAGTGTATCCAGATTACAACAGGCCAGCCAGTGATGCCATTGAGATGAAAACTTTGCCCACAAATCCACCTGTAATAACACATACTGAAGATGTCTGGACTCCAGAACTCAATCTGTTAGTCTACTGGAATAGACCCACACAGGTTGGAAAGGGGGTAACTGTGAGCTACTGTCTGGAGTACGAGGAACATATGAAGACAGACGAACCACTGATATTTTCGAAAGTGCAGACAACAGGAACAAAAGCGAGAACAAGAGACGTGTGGGATAAATATAGAAAAACGTTTACAGTTAGAGTCACGTGTGACTGTGGTGTAGCCGGCAGAAGCAAGGCAAGCCCTGAACTCACTGTTGAAATCCATAAATGAATCTGTTCCAAATTTTGATTGCTTCTGACATGGTTTTGACCCTTATCCTAACCAATGACATTCTGACATCTGATTAGTTCTGATATATTAGCATAACAACCCTGACTGTTGGATAATATATGGATCTGAAGAATAATTGGTAATGAAACACATATTTACGGCACACAATAAGAGACAATGACAATGGCATACTTTCACCTCCATGACCATGAAGAAGTAATTTAGGATTTTTGGTTTGGATAGACCTGAGAAAACTTTTACATGGAACGATATACAAAAGTAGAATTAAGACATCCATGATATAAGAAACGCAGTGGCTTGACAAAGTACATCCTGGCTTACTGTTTTGTTCTAGCCAAGCTAGCTTGAGGAGGCACGACCATGTGAAGCTGATGTGCTATGCGTGTGCGATAATGTATGATGATTTTATAGGATTTATACATCGAATACATCCTATACATATATAGGCCTACTTAAATATAGGCTACAGTAAATGTACTAGTAAATTTGCTACTTAATCTACTGTGCTGTCTCTGGCACTTGAATGTCCCCCTTGGGATCAATAAAAGTATCTATCTATCTATCTATCTATCTAACATGGGGTCATATTTCTTTAAAGCGATCACATAGGCCTATGTATTGATCCTAGAGTCCATGACATCATCTGTATCATGTGACTGCGTCTTTAACTGTCTCTCCTCTGTCATCAGGCTGGCACACCTGCAGCTCATTCCTGATTGCAGCTGCAGCCCTACCAAACACAGCTTTAAAGACTGGCCTGCTGCAGTAGACTGGGAGACACACCCTGCCAGTAGCCTACAGCAATGGTTCCCAAATAGTCCAGTCAATCTGTGGTTTGACCCAAAAGAAATTGCAATAGTAATCATTCAGGTTTTTTTTTACGATCCTTTGGGTCATCCAAACAACATATTAAAAGTTGTGAATTATATTTAGTGGAAAGGTAAGTTCAGGGGGTTCAAGTTTCGGTCCATTCACTTACTATACAGGGGGAAAAAAATACCCCCAAATAATCTTGAGGTGAGTGGTCTAACTAGGGGTTTTTAATTATTCTGAATCCATTGCAAGCATTTGTTTTGCACGAAAAACATTCCTTGGGCTAAAATCCCACTAAGCACGCCGTCTAAAAGTGGTCTAATAGTGGTATAGATTTGAAAGTTTTTTTGTTGTCTAAACTTAAACTAGACGACTAATAGACGTTAGACGGCGTGCTTAGTGGGATTGGACCCAACAAAAATGACAAAACTGCGTTTTAGTGATGAGTCATCACTTTTCACAGATTTGTGGGGTCCATTTTTAGCCCGAGGAATGCTTTTCATGCAAAATGCTTGCAATGGATTCAGAATCAAACCCCTAGTTAGACCCCTCACATACTACTTAAAGCAGATTTTTGGGGGGTCTTTTTTCCTGTATAGTAAGTGAATGGACCTAAACTTGAACCCCCTGAATTTACCTTGATCCACTAAATATATAATTCACAACTTTTAATATGTTGTTTGGATGACCCAAAGGATCATAAAAAACCCTGAACAATTACTATTGCAATTTCTTTTGGGTCAGGCCCTTTTTTTATAGCTTAGATTGACTGGCCTAAAACCTTTCAGCCTGCGAGGCATTATGAGCTTGTAGATCTGCTATTTCACAATGTGTCTTACGTATCTTTTGGCCAATTTGCAATTGAAAATGCCTTACAAATCATTAAGCTATACATTTATGAAATATGGGAATACCCTGTATACACTTACTGTATGTATGTTTGTTTGTTTACTGTTGGGTGATAAAATAATGTTGCATTCTTGCATAATTATCTGGACCCCCTATTAGCAGCCAGTTTGTTTGGTGAGGCTTTGACAGCCTTTTATTTCTTAGGGTTAGGGTTGCTTGTTTTATTTTATTTTGGCCTGGAGATGACCGGTAGTCCTGTTAAACTCGTTAGATTGCAGTTTAGAGATGAATGTTTTCTAATTAGGGAGGGGGGCTAGCTCCAACGGCCCTATAGGGGCTGGCCTAGCTCCCCCTCCTTTATTTTAAGTTTGGTCGGCGTCTTCAGGCCTTTTTTCTTATAAGATTAATTTGATGATTCTCTTGTTGGGATTGAGGTGATTTTCTGGTGTGGGTAAACCAATAAAAACACTTCAACTTGTTTTCCCCCTCTGGTATCCTTCCTTTATGTTGAGGTCCTCCAGTTTTCTTTATCTAGGAAATAATCCAACAGAACATATCTAATCCAAAACTGACAAGTGCAAATAAATACAATCTCACTCAGTTTCAGGGAGGCCATGAAGGCCATGGCCGCCGTTGCCCCTCAGTTTGGCCTTGTGCCCCTCAAACCAATGGCATGACCTGAGGCCACAGTGGCCTTAATGCCCCATGCAGCTGACTGTACTACTTCATCCTCTGTCTCTTTCTTGTCAATCTGTAGACACCAGTGTCTCTTTCTTGTCATGTAGACAACGATGTCTTTTGTTGAGATTCTCAGCTATATCTTTATCCATGCTTTACCCCTTATCGTTATAAACTTCTTTGCCTTTTTTTCTTATTACGTGGGCACGTTGTGAGCTTATAGATCAGCTATTTGAAATTCAAAAGAATAAAATAAAATAGTTAAAAATGTCAAAAAGGTTTAGGGATAAGGGGTATTATGGAGCTCATTGGAATGAGCTCCATAATGTGATTTTAACTTAACAGTTTGGTTTCTCAAATGCCCTTTGAAATAGTGTAACAAAGTCATGATGTCACTCGCTCATTCCCTGGTTTGCAGAAGTCATTTCTCTATGGAGAATATAACATTGAGTCATCTTAAAATCATCTCATATAAGCATTGTGGTCCAAAAATAAACAAACTGTCTCCACGATATTGTCGGGGAGGTGGCTCTGTATGGTTTATGATAGTCAGTCACTAATATTTGATACAGTCTATATCTGGCAAAAATGTAACTAATTTGGCGAGTCGGCGACAGTAACATTAGCGTTTTCTCAGCATCAGTTGATTCTTCATATCCATATGAGTCAAACCGCTGAGATCATTTGATTATGTTTGGAACACAGTTCTTATATGACGTGATATGAAAAAAGTCTATTGGAATTCAGAATGGGGTGAAAAAAAACAGGACCCAGGTAGGATGTGTAAATGACGTAAAACTTTGCAGCTCTATTAACACTGACATTAACACTAATAAAGAGCAAGGGTTTTTTAAGCAAATGAATGAATGTGACAATTCTTCTCACTGTCTCTAATTATCTTTTGTGCTTTGTAAAGTTCAAAGCCATCATTTGGAAAACGTAGAAAGTGAAGAAGGTAAGGAAGTAGACAAAATTTTAGAGATGGCCATGGAAATAATAACAATAATTACACTTGACTTTGAAAGCAATTTTGGAAAATGGGCCTTCCCCTCTGCTTTTGTACTTACTTAAAAAAAAAAAAGAAGTTCAAAGGGATGAGGACAAAATCTCCCTCTATTTTATTCATGGTAATATTATTGACCAGTCCTTTTGTCTGTGGCAAAAATATATTTTGAGGAAAACGTTCATCAAGTCCAGGGGTTGATGACCCCTGATCAATGCAGTAAGTTTGATTTGTGCAGGGCTGAGATTCTTTTCACTTCAGATATAGTCTACATTTCAAAATCATCCTTCACCCTTAAATTCAATTAATTCTTTCAATGGACTAAACCTTGTTTTATTTGATGGCCTTCCTGCCCTAGCATTTGGCCTTTGTGCCCTAAAAAGATTTACACCACCCAAGGCCAAATGGCCGTGCCCCTAAAACGATGAAATTCTAGGCCTGATCTCACTGGTTTAAAGTGCCCCAGTTCTGGAGTAATTTTAACATCTTCTTGGGATTTTGTGTGCACCACCTATTGTTTCGTTTTTTTGATTCAGGGTTTTGATTTGATATTCATTTTATCAGACAAGCCTTTTCTTATATAAACCCATACTCAAACTCCATTTTAACACCTATGTAACACCTAACTTTAATTGTACTATCATGTAAACTGATACATGGAGGTGGCAATAAGTCAAACAAAGTAGTGATACAAATTAGTGATACTAATTAAATTTTAATGTAAATGTTATGCTATACAGTGGTAAGGCAGCATGAGAACAACCTTTATTTTAATTATTGTGACCTTTGTCAAATAATCAGTTCAGGAAATTAAAACAACACATTTCAGTGTGCACAATAAAATAGACCAAAATTACTTGTGTGAAAAGTTATTCTTTGGAAATTAAATGCCAAAGTTTGCCAGTAGATGTCAGTCATGTGCAGCACTAACATAAGACAGAAAGGCCTCAGGCTTTTGGTTCTCTGTGGACTTAACCTCCTCTCAACCAAAGCCTGAAACCTCCATAACTTTACTCTCTGACTGAGGATGACACACTGTCATATCACCTGACGGAGCTCTGCAGCACTGAACTCATACAACCTGGGTTTCCACTTTCCACAGTAATCTTTACCATCGTTGACTACCAGAGGCGTGATTTCAGAAAGAAATAGGGGGTGTCAAAAAACAACTTAAGTTACCACTTAAGCCTCATTTCTAAAATAGCGGAAATCATATGTTGAGAGCTTGCAGATCCACTATTTTCGCTTTTGGGGGGTGAAAAGAGAAAATGTTTGAAAATGTTCACCTTTTAATGATGACACTCCCAAAAGAGGGAAAAATATATATTTTATATTAAATATTGGTCCATAATAACGCGGTTATATACAGGTTTTAGCCTAAACAACCACTCGGATATTGAAATTTCATGTTCTGTCTGTCTCTATTCCAAGCCGTTTCATATGCAATACCAAAATGCCCTTTGTTGGCAACGGGTGCTGTCTTTGGGCTAAAATTGGAACGATACAGATTAGCGTGCCATATTTTTGACACCCCCTATTTCTTTCTGAAATCACAAGAGAACCACTGTATGAGAGCATTCATTAGTATCATTGGTAACACATTTGAAGGAAGTGAGAAGAGACCCATCTTGAAGCGGTGAAAGCCGCTTCCAAGGAGTGGCTTTGTGTGTCCCGTACATGTCCCGTGCATGCAGAATTGAGGATTGGTCAAGCCCTCCAGACAAATTCATAAAAATATAGAACGAAAGCACATAGAGAGTATAGATCTAGAACACAGAATGTATAGATCCAGAACACAGATTTCATAGCTCTAGAACACATAGAATAAAAATTCACCGCTTCACTTCGAACCGAGGTTTGATTTTTTATTACATTTCAAATACATATAGGCTAGTAATATTTGCAATAACTGTATGAACCTGTGTGTTACAAATGCATTGGACATAAAATAATATAATCTATCATCTCTGTCGGGTGGAAACCTCATGTCCAAAACTTTTACTTTTCAGGATTCTAATACACTAGTACACAAATCTTTTCTCATTTGGGGTCCCTGGCACGAGACCTTTCCAGACGGGGGTCCGCAGCGCAGTATCATTTCGGGTGTCATTGAACAGCTGGCTGGGTTCAGCAGCAGCAGCAGCCATCGACACCACCGTCATGGATCCACCTTAACCTACTGTTAAGCAGTGTAGCCAATTTGCCACCTACGTCTACACAAACGTTCAGATTTCAAAAACAAAGTGCTTACTTAAGGGTGACGGATGTCACAATATGGTACGCTAAAGCAGAATTACCCTTATCTTCCTTATTGTTTACTAAGAAGAATTTGTATCCGACCCGTGGCCATTTTCTTTGATTATTCTCTGTACTTTCAACATAGCGACCCCATCGGTTGGGGAGTAGGCTACTGCACTGATACGTTATAGCTTTTTTTCGAAAATGGCCGCAGGCCGCCGATCGGATTAAAATTAAACAACACGGAAGAAAAGGCTAATTCTGTTTAAGCGTCCCATAGTGTGACATCCGTGAGCCTTTAATAATCACCTTTAAAAAAAATCTGAACGTCAGTGTGTAGACGCACGTAGCAAACTGGCAAAACTGCACAACACCCGGTCGAGGTGGATCCATGACAGCTATGATGTTAACAGTGTAACGCTGCTTGCGTTGCAGACCGTTATTGTCTGTCTGCTGCTCTCTGATTGGCTGGGAGCAGAGTGACGCTGAATGCATCCTCCTGGCTGCAGGAGGAGAGAGGAGGAGAGGACACATGCACGCGCACCGCGCACGCCTCGGGACGGTGGAATGAATACATAAAAAGAAGAGGAGGAGAGAACACAACATGAGCTGAAAACTCACCGTTATTTATTTAGACCGTTATTAAGGAGGTGTTTATGTCGACCATGATGTGACAGCGGTTCTGATCATTATTGGTGACCCTACGGCCGCTTCATCTCAACCACGGACCACCGCTGCTGTTGTTGGAGAGACTCTGGAGCCGGAGGACCCCCTGGAAGAGGACAGGACCCCCCTCCACCCCACAGACCCCCCTGGACAGGATTCGCGTTCATGTAGGCTAATAATATAAATGACTATTGTTGCGTTATCCTATGTTGTCATAGCAAAGGGATAGATCGAGTGCGGTGCAATTTGGAAGCACACAGTGTCACCATCATCACCCTCCCCAGAGGCCAGAGCCAGGGGTCCCCAAGGGACTGGACCCCCCAAAACCCCAGGCTGGTCTGGACTGATCAGAGGTCACCCTGGACGGCATGATGCCCGCCGGGCAGAGCGACCCCCAAAACATGCTGAGCTACCAGGTAAATTCAAGTGATCTAAACTCACTGTTGTAATGTTGTTGTTATTCATTCATTCAGCTGCACATCACATCGGGCCATGAGAGGAGGATATAGCCTATATAGCCTATGCCTATTATGGGATGTAGCCATGTAGGGGTTTGAATAGACAACGCTCAGATCTGAACTCAGTGCTGTTTCAAAGAGCCTGTCTGTCTGTTTGTATGATGTTGATTGATTGAATATTTTATTAGACAAAAATGTAGCACAGGTACAGTCACACACTCATAAACACCCCGACATCTCCGTTGGACTTCCTTCCATATAGATCTATGTGTCCGTGCAGTTCGCTGTATAGTTTGGGGCTTGTTTTTCCTATTGCATCGCCCGCGGGGCCATGCATGCATGCTGTTTAGCAGCATATGGGACGATGTGCTGTTCCATTTCCCCCTGACTGACTGACTGATCCGCACGCTTCAGCTCCAGCTGCAAAATCGATGCGCTGGCTTTACAATGTTAAAAATATCCCAATCACTCCCACATCATGTGGAGCCATAGTCGATTGTCGTCACATGAGATCAGTTGCATGTGGATCCGGGATCCCTTATGGTGCTGTGAATAGCTATAGAATAGTGTACTATTTATTGTGAATATAGACAATGGGTTTAGTAGCACGTAGGCTACATGCAGCTGATCAGCATTGTTTGTTGATATTGTTGTTATCGCACGTGCGACGTGCAGCTGTCATGTCACTGATGGAACTGAGTTCAACTGACACTTTAGTGTTGATGGTTATGGATTAATCAAACATATGATATGGTGACCTATTATTATGGATGTCATTTAAAAATGCTTGTTGTTGAGTTTAAATAGAATGTCTACCCTTCAGTTGATGCTATATAGGCTCTATATCATATTGCTATGATGCTGCATGCATTGGGGATTTTTTTCTTTATTTTTAATTTTTTGCTGAAACGCTGTTTACAATGAAGTGTAAACCAGTCTGAGGCCTATAGACTATATCTCTTAAAATGTGGTTAAAGGAATAGGACATTAAATCGCCTTCATTCTACTCCTTTCAAAAGGCAAAGTGTTTTTTTTTATGATTTATTATGACCTTGACACCATCCTTGTCTTATATTCAGGGGTGGAAAAACTACTCACATTTGTTACTAGAGTAAAAGTATCACTATACTGCAATGTAGAAATACAAGTCAAATTTACTTGAGTAAAAGTACAAAAGTATTGGCATCAAAATGTGCTTAAAATACCAAAAGTAAAACCTATACTCGAGAATGTCCTGTTTCAGTTTTCAAATGTATGAAAAATCTTTTAATAGCAGATCTACAAACTGAATCTTCTATTTTCAAATGGCCTGATCTATGTAGGCTATTGCAGGGGTCTTCAACCTTTTCATAAGGACCCCCTATAGGTGGGAGAGAGAGGAGAGAGAGATAGCTTCATCAGTGCATGTAGGATTCCTGGAAAGTGATTTCTTTCAGACATTCAACCACTTAAACCTGTAACCGAGTAAACTTGACCTTTCACTCTGTACTTGGTCTGGTCTTTTTTCCTCTCTACACCAAACCTCTATGCTGACAACAGACGAATAGGCGTTGTGAGCTTGTACATTAGATCAGCTATTTTTGGCTTATCAGAATAGGGATGCTAGGGTTCAAGTGTTTAATGTAAAACAATGTTATTATCACACAAAGATTTGGTGGCCCCCCCGGTAGTAACTCGGACCCCCTGTTGAAGACCCCTGGTATATTGGGCTGAAGTGGTTAATGTTTATTTTGTAATAATAATCAAAATCTATAAAGTTAACAAATCTAATAAATGTAGTGGCGCAAAAGTACAATATTTGCCTGTGAGATGTGGTGGAGTAGAAGTAAAAGTAGAGAAAATTGGAAATACTCCAGTATGTAAAATGCCTCAAAATTGTAAGTACAGTACTTTCACTAGGAGAGACCAAGCATCAGACAAAAATAGGTTTAAGGTTGTTTATTGAAAGACCGAGAGCCTGGTCGTTTATGGGCGCATCGCATGTGTGGCATGAGATGTGCGGCATAAACGGCCAAGAATGCAGAGTGCTAATGGTCATCTAAGGTCAGCACTACACGCAAGCGTGCAGTGTGCAGCTTAGAGGGCCAAGGGCACGAACAACATTTAGGTTTTGGTGTATGGTCGTTTATGGGCGCATCACATGCGAGGCATGGGATGTGTAGCATAAACGGCCATAATGCTGAGTGCGAAATAGTCATCTAAGGACATCACAACACGCAAGCGTGCTGTGTGCGGCTTAGATGGCTAAGACGCGCAAGCAGCATGGGGGAGACGGCACGGTCATCAGGGCTGGGATGACATTGGGTGCCAGCGTGGTCATCTAAGGGGTTACACCCCGCCATTCCGAAACACCGCTATTCCGAACGTTGACTTCTAACCCTAACCCTACCCCTAACCCTAACCCTAACCCTAACCCTAACCCTTACCCTAACCCTAACCCTAACCCTAACTAACCCTAACCCTACCCCTAACCCTACCCCTAACCCTAACCCTAACCCTAAACCTAACCCTAACCCTGCTTCGGAATAGCGGTGTTTCGGAATGGCGGACTGTTGCCCATCTAAGGTCACGCACCATGCAAGCATGGTGTGTGCTGCTTAGATGGCCAAGGGCATGAAATGACACTCTGAGTGCGTGGTCATCTAAGGTCATCACCACACGCAAGCGTGTGGTGTGGTGCTTAGATGGCCAGGGCACGAGAATGGCATTTTGGCTGCTAGCATGATCATCGAAGGTCATCACCACACGCAAGCGTGAAGTGTGCTGCTTCGATGGTCAGGAGCATGGCAGAGGGATGGCAGGCATGAGGAGGGAGGTTCCGGGGGGTCGCAGACCCAGGTACTTTGGCTTAGGGGTCAAGAGCACGCGTCCGTGCTGGAGGATGTTGAGAGACCCCACCTGGAACCTGTAGAGAGGATAGAGGTAGAACATAAAAGAAGAGGGAGGGAGGGTGGGTTACTGGAAACTATGCACGCCGCCATTTTTCTAAGTTGGGTTTTTATACCACCGTGAATGGTAAAGGAGGAGTTGTCGGCTTGGTAGGAGATATGTGAGTGGTTGGCACAGGGTGGCATGGGTGGAGTTGCCAGTGACTGGTTAGGAGTAGTTGATTGTCCTCTGCTTGGCCACACCTCCCGAACTTCAGTTGTTCCAACTCCATTAGTCACTTTACACCAATGTGAACCCAACAACAACACAGATATATTATGATGCATTTATAGAATACACAACATCAATCATTATGCACAGTAGGCTAAGATAAACATTGACATATTATAATATTGGCATAATATCACAAAGGAGTATTTGATTGCTAGAAACGAAGAGGGGTCCCATCGAAACAGGCAAACTCCAAGCACACTCATAAGCAAGGATTTGAGTTCAAATCTGATTGATTGATTGATTGATTGATTGGTTGATTGATTGATTGATTGATTGATTGATTGGTTGATTGATTGAATACCCATCCAAGAAAGCACTATGGCTTGTTTGGGGTCCTGTGCATTCAACCGTCTGAAGAAGAAATGTGTTTGATTTTATTTTTAAATCAGCCTCATGGTGGCGCTATAACAGTTTTTACCTATAACTTCAAACTCCTTAGAGGGAACCTTTGCCCTGCATTTTTCACATCTGACTTTTATGGCGCAACCAGGAGGCCGACTTACGGTATGTAAAACACACTTTTGGATATTCCTTCAGATTTTATCCAAAATCGGTAGCGGATCTGTCCGATATTTCATATTCCATCCTAATTGTTTGACATTGACTTCCAAAAGTTTGCAGGATTGGTCTGTTTTGAACAAAATGCCTCAAATCATGAATGCAGGGTGCAATTTCTGTGAAATTTGGCACGCAAATTCCCACTAAGTCGAGGAACAAATGCCATCCTTTTCACATTGGCCTGTTAAAGCGCCACCAGCTGGTCAGCTTATGCAAAACTCACATCTTTGGAACAAAATGCCTCAAATCATGAATGCAGCGTCAGATTACCAAAGACAGAAGAAGACATGGCACCCTTTCCACATTGGTCTATTATACCGCCACTAGGAGGCCACAATATATCTGACCTGGCTGAGACCTGTGCTCGAAAAGAGCACTGCTTCTAGTTTTAACCATGATTTAGGATCCTGTCCCTATCTGGACATAACTCGGATGGCACTGAGTCGGTGGTGCGCCCAGTGGCGTCAGTTAAGGTATGGCAACATGACTGGTGTCTTGCATGCGCGCCCTCGCGCGCGTGCAATACACCAGTCATGTTGCCATACCTTAGCAACATGCACGATGGAAAAGTACATTTTATTATTTCCCCCCTGTAGGCCAAGGCATGGCAGCTGCCATTGCTTGCCATACCCCAATTGACGCCTCTGGGTGCGCCTCCAACGCCTCTGCAGAAAACAAGTGCTCTCTAACCTCCTACGAACACGATAAACAGTGTCCAGGAGGACAGAACAGGTCCTCAGACACCTGGAAGTGACAGAGTCAACATATTTCACTGCACTTCAGTGTGACAAAGTGGAACACAAGGGCAAGGCAGACACGCACCCGCACGCACGCACGCACGCACGCACGCACGCACGCACGCACGCACGCACGCACACACACACGGTTCTGACAGAGACTTGAGGCTCTAACAGGAAGGCATAGGTACTGTACAGTACCTAATGGTGGCTCCATATCCATATTTTGAAGTAATACTACTTGATCATAACTAGGGTGTCATACAAAAGCATCAAAAGCCGCTTCGCGCCACGTTTCGAGCTTGCAGATCTGCTACTTTTGATACTTTTGATATTGAATTCTGAAAAGTAGAATGAATGAGGGAATACACCCGCACTCTGCCACTTCCGCGTTCCAAAGGTACATTTTATTGCAACGTTTCGGTCGTGAGACCTTTCTCAAGCTTGAGAAAGGACAAGGTCACGACCTGAACCAGCCAAACAGATATGGGCCATGTATTGGCCATCTGGCCAGTGATTACGATGACATCAGGGATCTTCATATATTGGCATAAAAGGGATTCTGGGGAATACCCATATATGGACTTTTACATAGGTGATGTCACCTTTGATATCACCTGTGATGTCACAGTGACAAGGGAACCAACCCATATACTCTACAAATGTGTACTGACTGGCACAGACAGACAGACGGAGACAAGCTGCGACATTTCTCATGGTAAACTGCGACCTTCGGTCGCAATAAACTGTTCATCTCCTTCGGAAATAGCAAGGGACGTTTTTTGAAACTTTTTGAAATGTTAGGCACCGGACTACACACAGGAACCATGCCAGATGGGGAATGCACAGTAGCCAGTTGTTCTTGTACTTATTGTCAGACTACCCGTTGTACCCTTTGTCAGCGTAAATGGCAAGTAAATATGGAGATCCCTGATATCATAAAAAATAATCACAACTAGTGTGAAGTGAGCGGTGCTATTGATGAGTTAATTTCATTAAGCATCACGTGAAGCTTGGCCGATGTGACCCTGGGCATACAACAAACTTTGAGTGCTTTGTGCCAAGATGTAGGCCAGATGTAGGCCATGCCTCAGACATGTTTGGGGGCCCGGACGAAACCAGATGTTGGAGCTTCTTCCAGGAGTATCCTATAGCTCAGCTGGACACAAGGCAGCAGATATATTATATCGTCGTTGTCGGGTGGAAACCTTGTAAATCCAAAACTGTTTCTTTTGTATTTATCATTTTAAGAATGAGTTAAACATAGTGAAAACAGCTGATCTACAAGCACACAGCGCCTCGCACCACGAGGCGTTGTGTGCTGTGCTTGTAGATCTGCTGTTTTTGCTACTTGTGTGCGACGGCCTTGTATGATGAAGCAGGGGGCTTTGCTTTGCGAAAAAATTTACACATTTGAAACTTGGAGATACGAGGTTTCTGCCCGATAGTGACGTTATATTATATTGAAAGCCTCTTTGTCTTCCATGGTTGGACTAAAGCTGCACGGTGGAACAAACATTTGTGTGAATGTTACTTATCCAAGAACATCTCCAGTACAACTGGCTGCTGATTCATAGCTCTGGGGTTTTGCTGTCCAGACGGCTGTAAACTAAAGGCTGCACTGTTTCTTCTCTGATTTGCTGCTACTGTGTCTCCCATATCTAGCTCGTAGATCGTCTAGGCTCAGCAAAGAATCTGGTAAAAGTATAGGAGCAGGCCTAGGGCCGATTCAGACTCAAATAAGGAGCAGAGTTTATTTCGGTTCGGCTCTGTCCAGGCTACAATATGACGTCATTCAGCGGTTCGGGGGATGTCACAAGCCAACTTCCAAATGCTTGTGGCCGTGTATTGAGCATCACATAGCAGATGCATTGTCAGCTGACTCTCGATCTTGCTGGACACACACACACACACACACACACACACACACACACACACACACACACACACACACACACACACACACACACACACACACACACACAGCTTTGCTGCGTGTCAGGGGTGGGAAACGTTGATGATGGAGAGGCCCTGAGGGCCACTATATTTCCACACTCACTCCAGAGGGCCACATTGCATATTGTTACATCCTACTTTGTCATTCTAGTACTGTATGTCATACAAAATAAGCAAAAATTGCCGATCTACAAGCTTGAGCTTGTACATCTGCTCTTTTTGTTTCTTTTGAATTGGAATCTTGAATATATATTTTTTTTATTGGAATCCTGAAATGTAACATTTTAATTTAATTTAAAATGCATTTAGTTATACGCATGTTAACTTTATGAACTTAAATAATAATACGTTGGACATAAAAAAAAGACTAACATTTTAATAGTAATATACTAGTCATTAAGCTACTAATATAGACTGAAATAAAATAAAGTTTGGAATTGTAACAGCTGAAATCAATAATAGGCCTATATCACTATTCCGATATCAACCTGCGGGCCGCAGTAAGTGAAGGTAGGGGCCGCATGTGGCCCCCGGGCCACCAGTTGCCCATGTATGCGCTAGTCGCTGACAGAGACAGAAAGATGAGCTTGATCGTCAGGAAACAAACAGCAAAACATGCCCTGATTGGATTTTCCAAAACAGACCCTGTCACCCGTCCAGGGCCGGACTTACCATTGGGCTAGGGTGGGCACGCGCCCAGGGGCCTCAGGGGAGGGGGGCCTAAAAAAAAAGAAAAAAAAAAAATCAAAAAAGATTTTTTTTTGGGACCCCAAAAAATATAGTAGGCATGATCGCAATCGCGAAATTCCATGTTTAACCCCCATACCAACCCCATCTTTCAAACATGGCAGCCATGTTTGTTTACATTTCAAGAAAACATAATGGCTGCTAGCTCATGAATGCCTGAACGGATTTCCATTCGGATTTTTTTGTTTGAAAGCTGTGAACAGTGTGCACACACGTGGTGCATGATCTAGGCATGGGCGTGCATGATCCGTGAATTACATGGAAGTCTATGGAGAGGGAGGCGGTGTGGAACTTGGAAGCCATTTTGAAAAGACCCTGAATGAGTTAATTTAATGATGACATTTTAAAGTATTGCAATCCAAATAAAGTGATATTTGTGTTTAGTTACAGTACATTTTGTTTTATTATTGAGAGCTTCTGCTCTGCTGGCCGCACTGCATTTAGCTGCTCTGAAAGCTTAGTGCAGTCTAAAGCCCGCCCACTCTATGTATCCGGTACTTTCCACACCCATATAGATATTGGTCAAATTACGCCTCTGCACACAGTCACATTATGCACGGGCCGGTCCGGAGGTGAGGTCACGGTGTGGTCAGGTGGACCGGAGGTGGAATTTTTGCGCGTGCACGAGGGCCTCTTTATTTCCCCTTGCCCAGGGGCCTCATGTCATATAAATCCAGGCCTGCACCCGTCATATTGAATCCAGTTTTATAGAGAAAAGAAGAGCTTAAACACAACTTTGCTAGTGTTCTGTGTTGATAGGTTTATAGCTATATACAGTATTACCTCTATGGTTTATAGCCGATCTGCAAGCTAAAAACTTGTCGCGTTCGTGACGAGTTGTGTGACTGTGATGCATGCAGAAAGAGAGGCGGCACGTCTATAATGTGAGCTTGTAGATTAGATGTTTTCGTCAGAGCATGGTGTCTGATGACAAAGTGAAAAAAACCTTAACAATGTACAGACTCAGTGTCAGTGAGCACAGCCTGGCCATCTAAAAAAGTCAGACATCGACAAACCTGGCTGCCCAGAGAGGACAGGCTGTGTTCTCACTGTGGTCAAGGAGTGGTGGAGACGGAGCTCCACTTCTTGACTGCATGTGACAAATACAAACACATCTGAGGAGAGTACTACCCTAAATCCACTAAAATGACAAAAACAAAGACACAGTTTGACTCTATCCAGGCAATCCCCTATTTACTAGGTGAGAAAGCCGAATGTTCAAGGTTGGCAGCAAAATATGATTTGTTCTGATTCTGATTCTGTATTATTTATATTATTATTTTGTATCATTCTGTATGTAATGCTTTGGCATTGTAAGAATGCTTGTCATGCCAATAAAGCTTATTTGAATTGAATTGAATTGAATTGAATTGAATTGAATTGAATTGAATTGAGAGAGAGAGAGAGAGAGAGAGAGAGATAGAGAGAGAGACCCCCGACTCCATCTGGTGCTGCTGGAGCTGCTGCTCACTGGACCACCAGTCATTCAGCGTGCAGCCGCGAGGGCCAGTCAGATATGTATCCATCCTGCTAAACTCATTTATCGGCCACACACGTTTTCATGCCAAGGACATTCAATATTTACAAGCGACTTCGGCGCTAGCCGTTAAGAGAGTATGAATGGATCCTCCCGAACTGAAATATACGTGGCTCCTTATTCGAGTGTGAATCGGCCCCTAGAAGAGGCCCCTGTGCGACTCCGCTCAAGGAAGTGTACAGGGTTGATGTCATGTGGGAGTTCCGACTTCTCTAGACCGTACTGAATAACTGCTAGCTTGCATAACACCCTGAGACCAGGACTTAGGTCTAAGGCGTAGAGGTCATCAACGATGTAGCCTCTGATTCCTTCAAAGAAGAAGATACGATCTCCCACCACGGCACTGTACAAGTGGTTTGCACAGAGGCCTTTGCCCTCTGGCTTTAACATCTTCCAGGAGCAGGTCTCTGGATTTAATTTCCACAGATCATTGTAATATCACAATATTTTCCCAAGCTGTATCACGATACACGTTTTATCACGATTCTTTTTCACGTTGGTTTTTATGTTATTTTTCAACTTACTTAACAAAAACTAGACTCTCTGGGTTCCTTTTGGGAGGTCTAAATTGAACTTTACAAGTATGTAACTCTGACAGTATACAAATGAACCCATTTGGTTTAATTTGTATACTGTCAGAGTTAAGTGGAGACCTTGACATTTTAAAGTTTGAGAACTACTGATTTAGACCAAAATGCAGGTTTAAATTGAATTCAGCAGCAATGAATCTCTGTATTAACGATTAAACAGGATTTTATTTCTTCAATTGTATCACGATATATACAATATCTCTGAAAAGGCATATCGTGGAGACATTGTATCGTCTCAACGATAATTATCACCATATCGCCCTCTCCATTGTAGGCAATGGCTGAATGTCCGTCGCAGACTTTCACACAAAGCTGTGTAGAAGTTACGCTCTGCCAGCAGCTGGTCTCTTTGTCAAACACGCTGATGATGTCCTTGTTCAACCCTGAGCCTCCAAATGCAAACATCTTTGTACCGATGACGGTGGCAGTGTGATCCCTTGTAGCAGGTGGCGGAGGACCTCTGATGTTCACCCTAGACCAGATCTGCAAAATATCTAGAGCAGGGTTCCCCAAATAGGCGGCCCGCGGGCCATTTGCGGCCCGCGGGGGGCTACTGTCTGGCCCACACCAACCCTAGTAATAATGGTGGTATAAGAGCAGCAACAACATTAGTATATCGTCGTTGTCGGGTGGAAATCTTGTATCTCCAAATGTGTACGTTCTTTCGCAAATCATACAAGGCTGTCGCACAAAAGTAGTGAAAACAGCAGATCTACAAGCACACAACGCCTCGCGGTGTGAGGCGTTGTGTGCTTGTAGATCTGCTGTTTTCACTAGTTTAAATCATTTTTAAAATGACAAATGCAAAACAAACGGTTTTGGACATACAAGATTTTCACCCGACAACGACGATATCTGAACTGTCGTTGGAGTAGCGGGAAAGCCACCGTCGTTTGCAGACTGATTTATAGCCACCAAAAACCCTCAGTCATCCAACAAACAAGCAGTGCTGTGGTGTTTTTTTCTTTCTTTTTTTGTGTTTAGTAGCGCTGTGTGAAGGACAAGAAAGCCAAGGACACACATCAAAGCAGGCAGCAGCCATACTGGAGCGGGGGGGATGATGATCTGTGTGAAAAAAGCCATTATTATACAGTCACGGCCATCCCAAGTGACAGTGACATGCTTAGGACCCAGATAGCATGGGGGCGGGGGGAGGAGGGTTGCCGGGAGACAGAGGGAGGCAAGGTAGCAAAACACAAATGATCAGCGTGGCAATGGAAAAAAGACCAAGACAGAAACGTGCATGCTTGCGCGCGCACACACACACACACACACACACACGCACACACACGCACACGCACACACACACACACACACGTACACACAAAGGAGAGTTTTAGTGGTAGTAAGCAAACATCACCTGGAGTGCCCTGTAGTGATTTTAATTAACTGAACCACTTACCTTTCTCTACTTCGTCGTACTGCGGTCACGGTAGTGTCGCACAGCGGCAGGAAACAGCAGACCTACAAGCTCGTCACGCGTCGTGGACGCCACACGTCGTGAGCTTGTAGGTCTGCTGTTTCCCCACCGCGCGTAACTAAGGTTCTTAATGGCGTTGCTTGGGGAGCTGAGCCGTAGGTAACAGGGAACCATTAACCATTAAAAGCTCACATTCCTCCATGACTCGGCTGTTTAACCAGGAGCTAATGAGCCATGAGTCAACACTGCTTCTGCCTTCTGGGACAGAACAACTTTCAACCTGCTGTTTGGACATGTTCTCCTACAGTGTAGTACAATTTACAATTTACAATTTAAGAATTCAGCAGACGCTCTTAATCCAGAGCGACTTACAGTAAGCAAGGTAATAATAAAAATCATAGGTAGACCAAACTTCATCAAAATAAAACATAATAAATGCTATCTATATTACATGTATGGTCATTGAGGTGCTACGGTGCTATGGGCCGAGGTGGAGTCTGAAGAGGTTCCCAACAGCCAGTTGTGAGCACCAAAATGGCTTGTGGCGCCCCTGTCTGCGACAAGATCATTGCACGATTCCAGTGCTCGGCGAGAGCTTCAAGAGCGTTTCTGAATATCTGGCTAGTTAGATATTTGGCTGTTCCGCCGACGGGGCTGAGTGACGTACTCCTCAGTTTATCGTTTCAACTTTATTCTCTAAGGGCCCGTGCGCACGACGCTGTTTCCAAGAGAAAACGCCAAAATAAAAAGTCTGATATGCTGTCCTAGACGAGAACGACGTTTTCGGTGGTTGAAAACACAACAAAGTAAAACCTCTTCCCAGAGTGAATATCTGAAATGCTCCTCCTTGCGTTTCCCTCTAAACGGGTGAGTTACTGTACATGGAATCCGCAAAATGTGTGATGTCATGGCTGACCCTGCAAAGCCAACAGTGGAGCCTGAACGCTGCCATGGCGATATATAAACAACACCTGTGATAGGAAGGAGAGCATACACCGCCACCTAGCGACATGGCATGCACACTACATCGTTTTAGTCATTATTGCGTGTCCATCTTAACGCTGGATTAAATATGAGAACGCAACAACCTTTTTCCGCTTTCTCCAGAGACCATTGTCTGCAAGGGGGCCTGAGTTTCACACACACTCACAGCAGCGCACACACCAAACCATCCCTCCCTCCCGACCAATCCCTGAGCTTCATGCCGCTAATGACGATTCCACAACAAGACTCCCTCTCATTGGCCGGAAGCTCGGCTATGAGTCCTGTGAAATGTCCTGCAGTGTGCAATCTCTTCACTGTGATCAATCGTGTTGAGAAAGCCATAACGATATTATAACAGCCGATTGCAAGAAAGACACTTGTATAGTATGAAATATTTTAACAATCTGATGAGTCCACAACCACTTCAATATCGTACAGTGTTTTCCTGCCTTAAGTATCAGTAAAGTATAGTAAGCCTTGCCGAGCTGCTTCTGTATCAGATTCAGACTCACTTTATTGTCACTTACAGATATTTCCTGTTGAGATTGGCACATTTCACCCAGGTTTTTTCATCTCACTCACTTCACTTAGTCTGCTGACCTCACTCAGCAACGAAATAAACAGAAAATAAACAAAAAGAAAAAGAAAACAATTTACAAGAGGCAAGCAGTGATCACCCCATAATGTGCACTGCAATGTAGTTTCAAATGCACTACATTGCAGGTGCTTTTTGAGAGTGAAAAAAAGAAGACCCGTGTGACATGTGATCTGGGCAGCTTGCCCCAGGAAATGTGCCAATCTCAATAGGAAACAACGGTAGATGCACTGTTTAGGTATAAATGCATACATGTGGAAAACGTATGCTCAGAAGCTCCGATAAAGCTACCTTAAAGCACTCAAGTGCGAGTGCAAGTATACCCCTTGGACATGACACTAGTGCTGTATGTCACAGGGACCATAGTCTTGCGTGGCCAGAATGTTCACTCCCACAATTTACAAATGCTCCCGTCATACGGTCTGGGAGACAGAAGTTCTGATCATGAGTATCCGGCATGAGAATCGATAAAGCGGATGTCCGTTTTTTCGTTTTTACAGTTGTGCACATTTATCCTAAATATAAATATAAATCATCTAAGCATATTTAGCTTGCTGCTTAGCATAAATTATATTTTAAAATGTATTTTCATGAACGGAAATGCCGGCTTCCATTACTCGGATTTCAGGTGTAGTTCCATATAGGGTGTGCCAAATGTAGTTCTAAGAGCGGCCATTTCTTGGGTAAACAGCCTTACACAGGTGTTCTGATTAGACTATAGCATTAGTTCTATGCAATCAAACAATTAAAACACCTGTGTTTTGGAGAGACAGCCGCTGATACGAACGACCTACGGCCTGGTCGCGACCTAGGCCACGACCTGGAGGTCGTAGGTCCCGGTTCTGGAGGTCGTAGTTCGCGGTACATACTTGTTAGGTCGCGGCCGGTCTAGTTTCGCGACCCCCGGCCGTGGTTGCGCCACCTCGGTCGTCCCCGGGCCGTTGTTGCGCGATCGGGCCGTTGTTCAGCGACCTGGGAAGTCCGCGGTCGTATTTAAAAGGTCTTTTTGCAGAATATTCTAGAGCAGCAGCGCTATTCAACCTTTTGAAGCTTGTGATTGGCTGAACCGGAGGTAGGAAGCGCTCCATTGTAGTCACTTGGACCGCGCGAGGTGCACCAAAACCTATCCTTAACCCTAACCCCAACTCTAACTCTAACCCTAACCTTAACCCTAACCCCAACCCCAACTCTAACCCTAACCCTAACCCTAACCCTAACCCTAACCCTAACCCTAACCCTAACCCTAACCCTAACCTGCCGACACTGAGTAGCTAACCTGCCGACGCTGTTGAAAACGAGCGCTCCTTCCCTTAGCAAGCGTAGAGTTTCTAAACTCGCGTCCCTTCCCTTAGCAAGCGTAGAGTTTCGATCGCGGCGCTCCTTCCCTTAGCAAGCGTAGAGTTTCTAAACTCGCGTCCCTTCCCTTAGCAAGCGTAGAGTTTCGATCGCGGACTTCCCAGGTCGCTGAATTACGACCGAGATCGCGCAAAACCTCCAGAACCGGGACCTACGACCTCCAAGTCGTGGCCTAAGTCGCGACCAGGCCGTAGATCGTTTGTATCAGCGGCTCTTGCTGGTGTTTTGACCCAAGAAATGGCCGCTAAGGACTACAATGATGTAGCCGCTGGCACACACTATAGAGGTCTTCACGGGGGGCCCGACCCCGAATTAGAAAGAAACTTGAACTTGATTTATCTGTGGAACTGGGTCAAACTAAATGTAATGCCTCAACTCCTACAATTCCAAATGCTTGTCAGGGTGGAGGGTCAAATGTGATTATTTTTTTATTATTATTTTTTTTGGGGGGGGCACTCAAAGGCTGAGAACCAATGATTTAGAAGACATTTGTAGAATAAGGTCTTCAGGTCTTAATGGGTGAAGGAAACCTTCTATACTTCAGAGAGAGTTATTAGTTGATGTCCTGTTGGCAGAGAGAGAGAGAGAGAGAGAGAGAGAGAGAGAGAGAGATAGAGAGAGAGAGAATCATCTAATGACTGATGACTCCTTGGAGAGGCTAGGCACACACGCGCACGTACGCATGGACGCACGCGCGGCGCGCGCGCACACAAACACACAAACACACACACACACACACACACACACACACACACACACACACACACACACACACACACACACACACACACACACACACACACACACACACACACACACTCCTCATTGTCACTCATCATGCAGTAAGCGCAGACAGAAAGTGGAATGATTGTAAAGTGCTTCTTGGAAGCAGCTCAATAAATGATGCTCTGACGGGCTGAACGCCAGCTTCTCAGACACACGGCAGCAGGCTTCATTCATTCATTTTGATTTAGTCTTTTGAATAAAATGTTGTTTAGTTTTAGTCATATTCTAGTAGTCAACTGATTTTTTTTAATTAATTTTTTTAGTCTAGGCTTAACTACTATAGAAGAAATTTTTACTTTACTTTGAAAACTTAAATAATTTGAAAAGTTACTATCGGCTTACAGTGCTCAGACAGGTAAAAGAACAAACGCTCGTTATGGCGCGAAGGATAAAAGAACGAACGTTCGTTCGGAGAGAGAAAGAGAGAGATAAAACAATGTTATATTTACACACAGCTGTATAGGTGTGTCATGGGTGCACGGGGTACGTTGCATCATATTGTAGATGCAGTTGTCTCTCTGCAGTGATGCATGCACCAGTGTGCATGCATCACTGCACCAGTGTGCATGCACTGCACAGTCATTGGCAATCCACCAATTGAACATATAGCTGTGGACGGATAGGTAAGGTATTTCGCACCTGATACCTTCGTTATCATATCCTTGGGATGGGACTGTTATCAATACTGTCATGCCTTAGCCAAGGCTCAGGAGTCTGACTACCAGCTCCCAGGAGCTGGGAAGACCCGATATCAGCCTTGGTCTTGTCATTGCAATGCACATGCGCCAAAACACGAGGGGAAAAAAAGAAGTCACGCTGGGATTCGAGACTACAGGGTTGGGAATTCTAGCCATGCGTTCTTAACTTCTTACTGAGGACGCTACTGAGATGGAGGCGCCGCTCCCATATTTTTATTTAGCATTAGGTTTAGCCATAGTTTTACTGAGGTTAAGGTTAGGGTTTGGGTTAGGTTTAGGCATAGTTTTACTGAGGTTACGGTTTGGGCTAGGGTTAGGGTTAGGGTTAAGTTTAGGTGTAGTGTAGGCATAGTATTTTTCACCGCCGCGTCGCGTTCCGTTACCGAGTTATGTGTAAAACCAAGCAAAAAAGAAAAAAGTCTGCCAGCCGCCTGGTTAGCTCAGTCAGTAGCGACGGGGACTGGTAATCCGACGGCCTGCGTTCAATTCTCACTGAGGGAGCGACCAGTACATTATTCCTGTGAACATGCGTTGGCGCATGCGCATTGCAATGACAAGTCTATGGGCGATAACGGAGCTGGGAGTCCGACTACTGAGCCTTGGCCAAGGCATGACAGGGGTGATAACAGACCCATCCCAAGGGTTGAGACCCATGGTCTACTGGCGCAAGAACGGTAATGGTGTTAGCTGTAGTAGTTTGTGAGAGTATAGTCACAGACTCACACACGCACGCACGCACACACGCTAGGGGTGGGCAACTTTGATGATGGAGAGGGCCACTATATTTCCACACTCATATAGAGGGCCACATATCATATTGCTACGTCCTTTGTCATTCTAGTCATACAAAATAAGAATTACTTTTATTCTTTTAATTATTTTATTTACACACGGCTGCAGCTGTGCTGTGTGTGTGCGTGTGTGCATGTGTGTGTGTGTGTGTGTGTGAAATGTAACACTTTGATTTCATTTCAAATGCATTTAGTTATACTCATGTTTATTCATGTGAATTTAAATACTAATACGTTGGACATAAAAAAGACTAACATTTTAATAGTACTAGTCATTACTAATATAGCAATATAGACTTAAGTAAAGCGGGTCATGTTTGCATGTTTGGAATTGTAACAGCTGAAATCAATAATATATCACTATTCCGATATCAACCTGCGGGCCGCATTAAGTGAAGGTGGGGTCCGCATGTGGCCCCCGGATCGCCAGCTGCCCATGTATGCACTAAAGACTAAACAGACAGACAGTGAGACAAGGGTGAAAACATCTCCAGAGGCGGAGATAATAAAGTAAAACTCTTCACAGCCATATTGGACGGACAGCATTGATGTATTGATGTAGTGGAGCGGTGAACTACATGTGTTCAATCAGATTATATCAAAGCCACTGTACAGTCATTTTACACTCCACTTCACCACTTCACTAATGCCAAACATCAGCCTGCATTCCTGGCTGTAATAGGGTGGGGAAGATTGACTTTTTAATATCTTTTTGCCCCTGCATATCAACGTTTAGCAGTTAGAGCTGCAGCTGTGCCGTGTGTGTGCGTGTGTGTGTGTGCGTGTGCCGTGTGGGTGTGTGTGCGTGTGCATTCAAATACAAAAATTAGCAAAAGTAGAAGATCTACAAGCTCGAAACGCGACGCTTCACACTATACTACGGCAACAACGATGAGAACCTGACCAATCAGAGTGAGGGGCTGTCAGAGTCCCAGTCCACATACACACTGTCAGTGGTGTAAAGTAAATAAGTAGATTTACTTCAGTACTGTAGGCTACTTAAGTACAATTTCGAGGTATTTGTACTTTACTTGAGTATTTCCAATTTCCTATACTTTTACTTTTACTCCACAACATTTATTTGAAAACTTTAGTTAGCCTACTGGTTACTTTGCAGATATAAATGATTATATAAAACACACATTAATCCACTTTAGCCCTATTTTATACCGTGGCTATTTGAAAATAGCCGATCTACAAGCTAACAACATTGTGAGCTTGTAGACCGGCTATTTTCAAATATTTTGTACTTGTACTTCTGGTACTTTAAGTACATTTTGATGCCAATACTTTTGTAATTGTACTCAAGTACATGTTGAATTCTGGGCTTTTACTTGTTACAGAGTATTTCTTCACTGCAGTATTGATACATTTACTTAAGTAAAAGAAAAGAGTACTTTTTCCACCACTGCACACCTAGGCTCTTTAGCAGTGCTGCCTCCATCTCTATTGAATGGACACACACGCACACGCACGCACACGCACACACACACACACACACACACACACACACACACACACACACACACACACACACACACACACACACACACACACACACACACACACACACACACACACACACACTACTGCTGCTTGCGAGGAGTGCTGACAGGCTGGCCTTGTGCCCAGTGTGAGGGAGTCAAACACCTTGATCACTTTATGCCTGATGTGATTTAAGGTCTGCAGTACTGCTGCAGAGCATGCACGTGCACACGCACGCACGCACGCACGTGTGCACGCACGCACACACGCACGTGTGCACGCACACACAGAATGTCAATCTGCCAAAGCCTGCTGCAAAAGCATCTGTTTCTGAATGTAATGGAGAGCAGAGAATGTTGTCTTCTATAACAGGGGTCTTCTACATTTTCAGGCCAAGGACCCCTTATATTAGTCGAGAGAGAGAGAGATGTAGCAGGGACCCCCTACAACCCATAGATGCCATATTGTTTAGTTTTATCTTTTGGCAGCACAATCATCGTTCTACAATAATCGAGGGAGGGTCGAGCTCCGAAACCGTCCACGTCGGAATAATAATGCTGGGATAATCCCTTCTCTTGGTCCAACCTGAGACATGAATCCTCTCTCTCACAATTCTGCCAGTGTGCCAGGATTCATCCTTCTCTGTGCCAATGCTGGCACCCGTGCCTAAGGTTGCCTCCCCCGTTATACAGTATATCGTTGTTGTCGGATGAAAACCTTGTATGTCCAAAACCGTTTGTTTTGCATTTATCATTTGATGATTTAAACTAGTGAAAACAGCCGATCTACAAGCTTGTAGATCTGCTGTTTTCACTACTTTTTTGTGACGGCCTTGTATGATGAAGCAGGGCTTTACTTTGTGAAAAAACATACAAATTCGAAACTTGGAGATACAAGGTTTCCACCCGACAACGACGATGTGGAAGCTGCTGAACTGTCCCGACCCATTGATTGGGAAGCACTGTGTCAGTCCATATTGAACAGGAACAATCAGAGAGATATTGATGACAACTGTTCCATAAACGCATGACTCTATGACACTAGGTGTGTGTTTATTGATTGATTGGTGCTGTAGCTAAACACATGACTCTATGACACTATTATGTGTGTATTCATTGATTGAGTAGTATGTCGTTTTTTACTGGCAACAGAAACAGTTGATGCAAAGTTGAAACATGCGGTCTCCTATAGCCAGAAGACCAGAGATGTGTATGTATATATACAAGTATATATTATTTATATTCATTCATTTTTCCTTTTTTGACAGATTAGTTCTGGAAATCTGGCTACATACACGCACGCACACACGCACGTACGTACACACACACACACACACACTCAAAGACTGCAGAGCCACACAATAATTGTCACCAAGATTTCTATCAATCATCTTGCTAAGAGTATTATTTAATTATGTTTGATCCCATTTGGAAATACAAATGGCATACTGTATGGCTGTGGGCTCAAAGCATTGTGACATTATTACATCAGATCCATCTGGCTACGTATTGATTTTCAACACTTCTCACTAACTACTGTGCATTCACTGCCAGCCCCCACCCTTTGACATGCACGCACTGACATACTGACATGCACACACTGCCGTGCACGCATTCACACACATTACAGTACAGTCAGTCTCAGGTTTCCCTGATTAAATCCTGAGATAAATGTGGGTGTGTGGATCGAAAGAAACAGCCCTCATCATCAGATCATCATGTGGTACATATATACAGTAGGTCGGGAGTGGCTTATAATAAAATATAAATAAATGACACACACTCAACGCAGAGTAATTATATGGTAGTGGTGGGGAAAGTATGTCGATCTTTTATTATTATGTTTTACTCACGTAAAACACAATGTAAACTGTAAAGTACAGAACAAGTAAAAAAAATATCCCGTAATCCATATGTTACTTGGGTAAAAGTACAAAAGAGGCAAAACAAAAGGACATAGTCAAGCTGGCTTAGTAAAAGTACCTGAACATTGTACTTAAAGGGATCCCTGGCTAAAACGACAAATATGCCTTAATACATTTTAATTGTTCTCTATAAATACAATGTAAAATTAAAAACACCTTAATTATTTTATTTCTTCTAGAAATAGCTAATCTTTCACTCAATAGGGGAAATGCCCGTCGCAAGTTGATGATGTCATAAATGTAATTTGTGATCTATCCCTATGGAATTTACGGCATGCACAAATAAAAACAAACGTAATACTTCCTATGGTTGATATGAGCATCAAATCAATATTTCAAATGTGTTTGTGTTTTATTTTTTCGCATATGCATGCTATAAAAATGACACATGACATTTATGACATCATCAACTTGCGACAGGCATTTCCCCTATTGAGTGAAAGATTAGCTATTTCTAGAAGAAATACAATATTTAAGGTGTTTTTAATTTTACATTGTAGTTATAGGACAATTATAATTTATTAAGGCATATTTGTCATATTAGCCAGGTATCCTTTTAACAGCACATTTGCTGTAAGTAGAGTTACAGTGAGTAGAGTTGATTGCATTTCCTCTAAACGATACAGTCTCGTTACATTATAATGATACAGTCTAGTTACATTATAATGATACAGTCTGATTATGATAATGATAATGAATTTTATTTATACAGCACCTTTCAAAACAAAGTCACAAAGTGCTGCACAGAACGAGATTAAAAACATCCTATAACATAGCAAAAACACAACATAATTGGATTCACAAAACATCAATTAAAATGTGTACTATCACATCACAACAATTAAGAAAAACATTTAGTGTAAAGGTATGTTTTAAGCAGTGATTTAAAGATAGGCAGGGAAGCTGCTAACCTAAGGTGCACTGGCAGTGCATTCCACAACCTGGGTGCCCGGGTGGCAAATGCCCGATCACCCCGGGTAACCATGTTGGTATTTTAGCCTTTCAATAGGGCCTTATCTGAGGACCTAAGGATGCGCTCCTCTGACTCAAAAGGGGGCATCAAGTCTAAAATATAGGTAGGAGCCAGTCCATGTAGGGCTTTATAAGTGATTAGCAGGACCTTAAAATCACATCACAGGTAACCAGTGAAGAGCAGCCATTATAGGTTACATCAATACAGTCTGGTTACATTGTGAATGATAGAGTCTCGTTACATTATAATGATAGAGACTTGTTACCGGTACATTCATTTTCCACCATATTTTGTCCTTCATGGTACACTGACAAAACCCAGTGTTGATTTAAAGGTGGAAATGGATCCCAAAAGGGTCTGCCTTCCTTTACACTCTCTGAGTGTATCATCCTCGCTCGCTATGTCAGATCTAAACCTTGTATGTCCAAATGAAATAAAATAACTTGTGTTCACATGAATCCAATGTAGTCATTATTTAGTCACAAGTTCACCACTGGTTTAAACAAAATCAGATAAAGCTTGACTGTTCTGCCCTGATCTGAGTTCCCAGAACTCACTGCCTTAGTGGTTTATTTTGGGCGTGTTTTCACATAGAGCTGGTTGCTTCTTTCTCTCACAGAACACAGAGGTCCAGTCACAATAATTTAATGACCACAACAGGAACACACAGAGCATGAGGAACCATTAGAACATACTAGAGGTCATTGATAGAAGTCTTCAGTCCACAGGCCACTCATTAAGAAACAAGGAATAAGGCACATTACTTGCAACTGAAAGCAACACAACTGTAAAGTAAAACACTGTGATTATGAACACAAGAAGAAAACAACAAGGAGATCATTCGCAACAAGTCTGTTGCTCTGCCTTCAGTGGTGGTGCATTCAGTACTGTACTCTTCATCCTGTACAAGTACAATTTCAGGTGACTTGTACTGGACTTAAGTACAGTTTTGAGGTACTTTAACCTTGGAGTTGGAGTTGGAGCCTGACTTTTTTTTTTACCTAGTTGCTTACAGATGTCAAAATGGTAAAGATGCCATTTTTAAAATGTTGATGTCCTCATAACACGTATAGTAACAACAACACGTGTGTGTGTGTGTGTGTGTGTGTGTGTGTGTGTGTATGTGTATGTGTGTGTGTGTGTGTGTGTGTGTGTGTGTGTGTGTGTGTGTGTGTGTGTGTGTGTGTGTGTGTGTGTGTGTGTGTGTGTGTGTGTGTGTGTGTGTGTGTGTGTGCGCGCGCGCGTGTGTCTCCACCAATCAGAGAGCAGACTCAGAGGTGGTGGTGGACCAGGGAGGATCAGTGCTCAACGTCCACTATGCCGAGAAGGAGGAGCTTGAAGGTGAGTGACCTCCTGACCTCCTGACCTCCTGACCTTTTGACCTTTTTACCTTCTTCACAACACCCGTATTCCCCTCCTCCACAGTAGTCAGGGGAGATACAAATAAAATAAAATAAAAATTTGAAAAATTCCTTACAAAAAATTGTGTTTTGTTTGTAAAGATGTCTAGTAATGTGTGTTGCATTGGTCCGGCCACGCGTGTACCCGCCATCTCGTATCTGTTCTGACAAGTGTCACTTCTTCATCTCGCACGCACAGGCATACGTCGATTAAAAATAACCCTCTAGTCACACCTCGACAACATTTAGTGTCACAGCAGGGTGATTTAACAAGGAGATGAGCCTATATGCATATCAATAGACCGTTGTCTGAACCTGTTAACTCCTGTAATGTAGGTGTTAAGCGACGTGCGGGTGACGTCATTAAAACCACGTCCCCCCAAACATTGAATCACCAATGCAACACTGCTAGACTAGTAACACATCTCACAAAGATTGAAATTCAGTTTCCCTAGGGGCCTAGGGGAATCTGTGACAGCTGCTGAAAGTTGGGCTACCATTAACTTTATTATGCATGTGCAGTTACGCTATGACTTTCCTGGATCAATAATGATGTTATGTCAGGATAAAGAATTATTCCTTTTAACTCACATACTCTTTTTTGCCATCCGTAGTAGGTGGCACAAACCCGCACGCACGCACGCACACGCGTGTGTGTGAAACTGTGTCAGAGTATGCACATTCTCATTCTAATTATGTTTTCTTTAAGCTCATCCAAACCATTTGATTTGAATCAATCCAGTCACTTCAACAGCTGTTTAGAATCCATTTGATTGATGTATTCATTTGAGTCGCTCCGTGTAGTGGATGAGGAGGAGGAGGATGCGCTTTATCTGTCTGTCTGTCTGTCTGTCTGTCTGTCTGTCTGTCTGTCTGTCTGTCTCTGGCAGAGCAGAGACTGTCTACTAAACAGTGTCTCCTCCTGAAGCTAACCTTCATCTTTAGGCCATTGAATGTCGAATGTTATTTTTAGGCATTGGAGCGCTGGCTGAGACACACAGTGCTCTGCCCTCCTCTGGTCTGATATTCTATTTCATTCATGCAACAGACCTAATGTTGCATTAAGTCTGATAGCTCAGGAAACTCGGGTTAGACAGAGTTGAGTTAATGCAACAAACTCACGACTTATTTCCTCTTTTTTTTTGCATCTAGTGTTAGGTATATATGCCCATATGATGACAACGAATATGCTCTAAAAGTGTGAAAAACGTAAAAAAAAGTCACACATGTTACACAACAGCTCTGCCACCACCAAGAATTGCCAACATATGAGCTCACAACACACCACATTCAACACCATTGCTGAGCTTGTAGATCTTTTTTTGCCAAATGTTTCTTCCAGAAAAGGGATGCTGAAGTCATTAACTCTTCTCTCTCTCTCTCTCAGCTCACAGGTCACTCTGCGTGGGGATGCGTGTTCCCAGACAGGCTCATCGTCACCGCTCGCGTCACCGCAGGAGAGACAAGAGACCGTCCAGCATCGTCAGCCAGCCCAGCGAGGAGTCAGAGAACCCCCCCTCACATGGTAAAGCCTTCTGTATGAAAAGCCTGGCTGATTATCAGTGGCGTCAGTTCAGCAAAAGCTAGGGTATGGCAAAGATGGGAGTCCTCATGGAAAATAGGCATTACATTTTGGATAACACGGTTCTATTGTGAAAATAGCAGATCTACATGCTCACAACGCCTCGCGCTGCGAGGCGTTGTGAGCATGTAGATCGGTTATTTTCACATTGTCTGAAAAAAAAGAAAAGAAAAAAAGACTTTTGTCAGTTTTTTACACAGGTTTCTACGGTTTCTTGGGCTGGATATGGCAGCCTGGAATGGTTTTCAAGTGCAGCTAAACTTAGCATGTTACTAGTAAACGTGCCACAATTAACAATAATGTATTGCACCTGTGCAGCTGACCTGCGGAACCTGGTGATATACCATTTTGTCAAGCTGGGGAGAATACAAGTTGTTAAAGTGACCATTATGTTAAATTTTGCATTTGTAGTTATTTTACTGTAATTTAACAACATAATAACCAGCGCAGATAGACAAAGAGACATTCATTTATATTTAAAAGTAGCTTTTATTTTCCCCCCTAGACCCAGTGTATGGCAGCTGCATACCCCTGCCATACCCAATTGACGCCCCTGCTGATTATGTCCATTCGTCTGATTGCCGCCGAACTCCGTGTTGCGACTGATTTGCAGTGACTTTTAGCATGTTCGTCAAGCTAACGCCAGTAGTGTTGTGTCAAGTCAAACGAAAGTAAACGCATAACCTAGTTGACCTAGCCGGTCGGCCTTCAAAAAAATAAGAGCGTCCCTCCTATAAGCGTTATACTTTCGGTCGGAGAAATTCAAAATAAGAGTGTAACTGCTTAGTTTTTATTATTAACTTTTTAAAGTACAGTAACTAGTAACTATACTTTTATAATTTAGTAACGTAACTAGTAAAGTAACTAGTTACTTTTAAAAGTAACTTGCCAACACTGGTGGTGACCCAGCTGAACCCCTCAACCTCTGCAGCAGTGGGCTCACTGCCACTCAGCCACCCAAAGTAACTGTAACACAAAATGTTTAACCTCAATCTGTATGTTCCTCCCTGTTGGAGCTACAGTGGTCGATGGAACACATAATCCTACTACAAGTCCTGTTCTTTTACACACGCACGCACACACGCACACACGCCTGCACGCACACACACACACACACACACACACACACACAAACACATGGCCCAGGGCTAACGGCATTGACAAGCACACTAATTAGATTCCAGAGAACAGCTCTGTTCATCTCATCAGCATGTACAGATGGCTGCGCGCATGTATCCTTGCATGTGTGCGTGCGTGCGTGCGTGCGTGCGTGCGTGCGTGCGTGTGTGGTTGTACTCCTGGTACACAGTGTTAAACCTGGAATCATTTTGGGGACAATGCCATGGCACCATTATTTTATACATTAGCTATTGACAAATAGCAGATATACAAGCTCACAGCAAGTGTTTTTGAAAAGTTGTGAAAAGGTGTGCAAATCTTTGATTATATCTATTTTTAAAGCGAACATTTGCATCTCAAATTTAGCTTCTGGGGGGGCCTGGAAATCAACATTTTGAGATGAGGGTCTGTGGCCAAATACATATCATTTTGGGAGTCCTTGGCATGAAAAAGTTTGAGCACCGCTGATATAGAACATAGCATTTTCAGAACCAGTAAGGATTTAGGAGACATATAGAATCGGGTCAAAATAGATGTGCTCAAATTGTTATGATTTTTTGAAATAGCACAGCTTGTATGTCTTCTATTTTTTCATAGTTAAAGCATAAAATAATGGTAAAAGTTTTTAAAATCTATAGTTACACAATTGGGTTCCAGGCCCAAATGGGTTTTAATTCAGAGAGGGTACAAATGGACCATGAACAGTGGTTCCCCCAAGGCTCTGAACTAGAGAAATATATGCTTTTCTTTTACATTAATAGTGTTGTAGAGAAGTTCTCAAAAAACACATTCATGTAAAATAATGGGTATTGTGAAAAATGCACCAGCGATTTTTTTTCCTTTTTTTTAAAGATTTGTTTTTTGGGGCTTTTATGCCTATTGATAGGACAGTAGACTGACAGGAAACAGGAGGGGAGATGGGGAGTGACACGCGGCAAAGGTCCCAAGAATCCCCTTGTTCTGTTGCAGGGTAGTTTGTGTCGCTTCGTGTTGTTTCCCTTTGTTAAACCCGGGATTTTTACTGCAAGTGAAATAATGTTCCTTCGTAACAACAAACGCTTGCATGGCGGAGTGTTAAGGTGGAGTGTTAAGGTGTTCTCTGTTGGCTCCGCCCCTCCATCTATAGACACTCCCTCCCAGCGGGTCCAGTTCATCCTGGGGACGGAGGAGGACGCCGAGCACGTCGCGCACGAGCTGTTCACCGAGCTGGACGAGATCTGTGTGAAGGACGGCAAGGATGCAGAGTGGAAGGAGACAGCCAGGTAAACCCTAACCTTGACCCTGACCCTGACCCTTACTGTACCTACCCTAACCCTAACCTTGACCTTGACCCTGACCCTGACCCTGAAGGAGACAGTCATGTAAAGATCTGTATGAAGTACAAGAGGGATGCAGAGTGGAAGGAGACCACCGGGTCAGAGGTGAGACAGGCCAGGCCAGACGCCAGAGACCAGTGTTTGGTCTATTGCAGGGGTCTCCAACGTTTTCAGGCCAAGGACCCCTTAGTTGAGAGAGAGATGAGGCAGGGACCCCCACAACCTTTTCATAGATTCCATATAGTTTTCCATATCGTTTGACAGCAGAATCATCAATGTATTTTGGATTCATGTCCATTTGTGTTTTCATTTGACTCTCTACTTGGTCTGCCCTTTTTCCCCTCTACACCAAACCTCTTTGCCAAAAATTGCAGAGGCGTAAACGCTGCGAGGCGTTGTGAGCTTGTAGATCTGTTCTTATTGGCTAAAGTTCTCAGGATATGGACACTAGGGTGGTTAATATTAAAACGTTTCTATCACACAAAGATTTGGAGGACCCCCTGTAGTAACTCTGAGGAACCTCTAGGGGTCCCGGACCCCCTGTTGAAGACCCTTGGTCTATTGCTCTGGTCACGCAGGTCGACGCGGTCCATCTTTCCTGAGCAGGGCCACGCCTCTCACGCACACGGACATGCATTGCTGCCAAACAAGTTTGTCAAGTTCACACCTGGACAGCGTTTACAAACGCTTTAGTGTCACAACAGGGTGTTTTAACACATTGGACACCAATATTAACTGCATTAAACTTACCGGCGTGCAGATTTACAAGCTCACAATGCCTCGCGCTGCAAGGCGTTGTGAGCTTGTAGATCGGCTATTTTTGGCAAAGAGGTTTGGTGTAGAGGGGGAAAAAAGAGCAGACTAAGTACAGAGTAAAAGGTCAAGTTTAGTAAGTATTGACGGTTCAAGGTTAAATATCTGAAAACACAAATTTATATGAATCCAAAATACACTGATGTCAAACGATGAAACTATACTGTATGGAATCTATGATAAGGTCGTGGGGGTCCCTGCTTCATCTCTCTCTCTTTCTGAAAACGTTGAAGACCCCTGGTTTAATGGTTACATTGGTGGTGAATATTTGTCCTGGAGCTACTTTACGTTTGACTCAACTCTTCCCTTATCGATGTGCTGCAGAAACACCTACCTTTCTCACTACTCGCTAAAGAAGAAAGAAGCAAAAGGACATGGTGGAGAGCTTCCTGTGACCTCTCTCTCTCTCTCTCTCTCTCTCTCTCTCTCTCTCTCTCTCTCTCTCTCTCTCTCTCTCTCAGGTGGCTGAAGTTCGAGGAGGACGTAGAGGACGGAGGAGAGAGGTGGAGTAAGCCCTACGTAGCAACGCTGTCGCTGCACAGTCTGTTTGAGCTGCGCTCCTGTCTGATCAACGGCAGCGTCATGCTGGACATGAGAGCTGACTGCATCGAGGAGATAGCAGGTTGTCTGTCTGTCTGTCTGTCTGTCTGTCTGTCTGTCTGTCTGTCTGACTATGTCTAGTCTGGTATCCCTTCACTTTTCAGAGTTTGATCCGGTCGGGAGCGGTAACCACTCTACGTCATGTTGTAGTCCTCAAAGGGCTACAATTTGGCCGGAAAGATCAAACCGGATTCAGTTTTAACCCAAAATAATTTCCCTGCACTCAAGGGCATACTTTTAGGGCCTACCTAATAAACTCCTTGATGCGGGGTAGTTTTGCTTTTGGAGAATTTGTTTATTCGTTTAATTCGGTATATACATCTTTTAGTCCAACTCATAGCGACTGGCAAGACTACACTAGGCTACTCGAGCATTTTAATAGGGAGTGGGGAAACAAGCGGGAGGAACCAAAACAAAGCGACGCCGCTTCTTCTGCTTGTGGTTTCCGCCTAGACCGGATGAAACGGCCCGTTGTAAACGAATACCAGGCTTTCCCCCGAGAAAACCTGGTGACGCGAGGTTAGTCTATGTTTATGTCCGTCCGTCCGTCCGTCCGTCCGTCCGTCCGTCCATAATACATTTATTTTATTTTTAACGTGTCAATGATATTGAACAGATACATTACATTACATGGAAAACATTTTATTGTGGCTCAATTATCTTTAGTTGGTGTATAGACCTAAACTTGTTTTCTTCTTTCCACACTCATTACTCCCTCCCTCCCTCCATCTCTCTCTCTCTCTCTCTCTCTCTCTCTCTCTCTCTCTCTCTCTCTCTCTCTCTACCAGTGTATTATATTCATTGAGGTAAAACAGACAGATCTCAGTAAGGATGTCTGGCGGTTGTGTTTTGCTAACAAACTTAATAAGACACATGATGGATAATCTGCTGGGTGGGGTGGACACACACACACACACACACACACACACACACACACACACACACACACACACACACACACACACACACACACACACACACACACACACACACACACACCTCGCTGTCACATGAGACTAATGTTTATTGGGGGAAAACTTAATGGGAGTCATTAGTCGAGTGCGTGATTGTAATATAGTTATCTTAAGTGACATATGGCACACTGCACCAGCTGACATTTATCTCTTTAATGCCTAATACCATTTTTATATTTATTTATTTATTTATTTATTTATTTAATGCCTAATACCATTTTTATATTTATCTCATTAATTAATTACCACACACTGAACAGACTGACTCGTGGATATAAAAACCGAGACACCTCATTGGTCGCTGCAGTTCATTGTAAAAAAGGGAGGGCAGAAGTGCAGAAGGCACGCTGCCACTCAAAGTGACTACTGGCCAATCAAAGCGCGTCTTTTCCCCGTACAGTAAGTGTGATTGATTATGAGGTAGGAGGAGGACTAGTAAGGAGAAAAGGAAGGAATTGACTTAGCAAGTCAGAGTCCTCATGGGGAGGAGAGGAGATCTGCAGTCCCACACAAGTACACTATAGTACACTATAGTACATATAGTATACAATATACATATTGTATACTATTTATGGCAAGGTGTGGATATGGCGATGTAGGACTTGCATGCAGAATGATGCAAGGGGTTTTAGAAACTAGGGGTAACCACTCGTGGTTCTCAACCTTTTCAGGCCGCGACCCCCAAACCCACACGTTGAGAACCACTGCACTAAGAGATAAAGCTCTAGCATACAAAGTACACAAAGACTGGAAATACTTGGATAACTTGGGATTACACAAGGAGCACAAGGATTTACCACATCGCAAACGACGACGACGACCTGATTAGGAATTGAACACGCAGGAGCAAAATATAACAAGTAACCCTCAGTGCAGAGTGCCGAGCGTGCCGTGACGTCAGTCCAGGGGTGCCTCAGAATACTGTGATAATGTTTGGAAGTGATCAACATCACCTCAGTCTAACAGGTAAAACACATCTGAGTTGCACTTGTCCTTGGTGCGATCTTTTTGCATCTACGCCAAAATCTCCTTTCCCAAAATAGCCGATCTACTGTACAAGCTCACAACGCATCACGCTCACTTCACACGGGTGCGATTTTTTAAAAATTATTAGTATTTTGTAGATTTTCGGGTTCAGGGAAACCGCTGGTCCCGCTTGGCACTGCAATCCGTCACGGCAGGTTTCAAGTCCAGCTTTCGGGACGGTTCTGGATATGCGGGATATGGACATATGCGGGGACGCACACACATACACACAGATTCCGCACATTAATACGCAAATGTGTGTTTACAGTTAACAGTTTAGGCATTTAGCAGACGATTTTAATCCATGCGTGCATGCGTTTCAGATATGGTCCTTGACCACCAGGAGGCGTCTCATGAGCTGGACGACAGTGTGAGGGTCAGGGTGCGAGAGGCTCTGCTGAAGAGACATCACCACCAGCACGACAAGAAGAAGAGCCACCTGCTGCCCATGGTGCTGTCCCTGGCTGAGGGGGCCAGGAAGCAGTCTGAGCCCCTTCTGGGCGGCGGTGAGTATGTGACCCTCTATCTGACTGACCACTGTAGAGCAGGGGTCTTCAACGTTTTCAGGCCAAGGACCCCTTAGCTGAGAGGGAGATAAAGCAGGGACCCCCACATATTGTATAAAATTGTGTTGAAGATTTTCATCGACTTTTGACAGCACTGTTATCAGTCTGTTGGATTCATGTTAATGTGTATTTTCAAGCATTTAACCACTTAAATCGGCAATATTTAGTAAATTTGAACTTTCACTATATACTTGGTCTGATCTTTTTTTTTACCTCTACACCAAACCTATTTGCCTAGCCGATCTACAAGCTCTCAACGCCTTGCAGCGCGAGGCGTTGAGAGCTTGTAGATCTGCTATTTTTGGCTAAAGTTTTCCTCAGAATAGGGATGCGAGGGTTCAAGTTGTTCATTTAAAAGATGTATCCTATCACACAAGGTTTTGTCAGCCCCTCTGTAGTAACTGAGGACCGCCTTGGGGTCCTGGACCCTGAAGACCCCTGCTGTAGAGTATCTGACCAGTGTAGCTTCTATCTGACCACTGTAGGAACGTCCTATCTGACCACTGTACAGTAGCATACTCCTTTTAACTGACCGGTAGGTGTAAGTAACTGACCACTGTAGCAACCTCCTATCTGACTGACCAGTGAGTAACTGACCACTTCAACTGGGCCCTGATTGGTCACCCAACTTTTTGGGGTCAGGAAATGGATCACAATAATTGAGCGGGGCCACAATTGACTGGCGGATTTGTCTGATTCTAGGCTATGCCATTATAGCTGAACATTTTAAACAAAATCTAAGACTTTAAAATAGCCAATGTAAAAGCTCACATGTTTGTCTCCTCAACTGTAAACAGAGAAAAGGGTTTATTTGACAGTTTGGGCCCTATCTTTGTCCATGCTAAACCCCTTTATCCCTAAACTTATTATGAAAAACATTTTAAAATACTTCAAATAGCCGATCTACGATACGTTGTGAGCTTGTAGATCAGCTATTTGAACAATTTAAAGATGTTTTTCAAAATAGTAAAAAAAGGCAAAGAAGTTTAGGGATAAGGGGTTTAACATGGACAAAACAGGGCCCTATGAGTGAAATACATTTTGTTTTCCAGACAGACTGACTGTGACATTAGAACGGTCTCCTCAAAATCAATAGAATTGTTCCAGTTACAAACTGCCGTTGGAAGCTAAAGGTCGCTGATCACAGATCGTTTTTTTATTGGCCAGCAAATAAAGACAATATATGATCTCTCTCTCTCTCTCTCTCTCTCTCTCTCTCTCTCTCTCTCTCTCTCTCTCTCTCTCAGCCACCTCTCCCCAGCCTCCTGCCCAGACAGACATAAAGAGTGGAGCGGAGGACCTGAGCAAGGTAACCCTAAATGACTGACATGTACCGTAACCAGTGTTGGGTATCGTTACATTTTGAAGTAACTTGTTAGTTATACATGCAAACTTACATGCAGACACACAGCCAGTCTTTTTTTCTTTTGCATTATAACAAATTGCGAGACGCCAGCCAGCCAGACAGAACAAATATAATAATTAATTAAAACTAAACTAAACTAAAAACAAAGGGGTGGCAATTGGCAAAAATAAATAAATACATAAATAAATCAAAATAAATAAAGGTTTCTGTCATGAATGGTGATTGTCATTGCTGACACCTGACAGACAGACAGGCAGACAGACAGCCACACACCCCTTTCACACGTGTAATTTGTTGACAGAATAAGGAGAAAATGTGAGACGGGGGGTGTCGGGTCTTCTTTTTTTATCGGTGCCAACAAAATGAACAGTGAAAATGGGACATTTTTTTAAATAATAACAGGTTTAGTTTTTTAAAAATGTAACTAAGTAACTAACTATATTATAAAAGGTAGGTTACTCGTTACCACCAAAACTAACGCTGTTACGTAACGCCGTTAGTTATACCGCTGTTACACCCAACACTGACCGTAAGGCAGTGTTTCTCAAACTGTCAGATTTCAAGGTTTCCCCTTAACTCTCAATCAATCAAAAACCAGGATCCCCAGATTTATATGTATTCGACCACGGAACCTCATTTGAAAATCCATGCACACGCGCGCACTCACAAACGTGTGCATGCATGCATGCACGCAGTGGTGTGTTCTATCGTGTTATGTTATACCAGACCGGTGCCCGTTGGGCAGAACAGTCATCATTGATGTCCAGTTGTGTATACCCGTTGTATACCCTGTGATGTCTCCAAATGTGGCCATTGTTTCAGCATGCGGCTGTTACCATGTTGAGTCTTCTGCTCGTGGTTTACGTCTAGACCGGATCAAACCACTCGTTGTAAACAAACACCAGGGTTTCCCCCGAGAAAGCCTGGTGATGCTAGGTTACCGGCCCACAGAGAGACATCACATGACTGGCCCACTATTCTGGCTTGTCTATCACCTGAATGCTGGCCTAGTAGCCCAATCACTGGCTTCTGTGAGTCCCACCCAACACAAGCCCAAAACGTGCCGCTGCCTCGATGCGTTGTGGACTTGTAGATCTTGATCTAGATGTTCCGTTCGCGCCGGTCGTGGTGGGCCGGTCTGGGCCAAGTTACCAGGGCTGAATTTATGTCCCAGTCCGGCCCTGCTTAAGCCCTACGTACTTCCTGTACGATGAATAGCGCAAAATAGCCGATCTACAAGCTTCTCAAAAAGTACCAGTTTTGAACATAACAAGGTTTTAATGATATTCAACAATGTCAAAAACAGCAGGAGTATTTACCACTTCACAGAGAAGGAGTGAGCTCATCTTAAGCCTGTATTTAGGCCAGGTGATGGACATCAAGGAGAACCTAAAAACACCCACACACTGTTTTTATGTTTTTATGAAAAATATTTGCCAAAACGTTTGTGACAGTAATAAAAGTATGTTTTTGGAGCTTAAACAAGAATTGACACAGTCAATATATAAGCTGGTCAGATGAAAAAAAAATGTTTTTTGAAAAAAAAAAAAAAAAAATTTTTGAAAAAAAAAAAGTTTTGGAAAAAAATGTTTTTTGGAAAAAAAAAGTTTTGAAAAAACTCGGGCGTGCTCAAACAACAGTAATAACTGCGTATTACCTTACTGTACTTTACTGTACTGTATACTGTACCTCACTGTACTGTACTGTACATATTCTGTGTTCTATATCTATGAAGTCTGTGTTCTAGATCTATGAATTTTGTCACCCCCCCCCCCCCGTGTATGTGTGTGTGTGTGTGTGTGTGTGTGTGTGTGTGTGTGTGTGTGTGTGTGTGTGTGTGTGTGTGTGACTTTTACTTATAACTGAGTACATCTACAGTGCAGTATTGATACTTTTAAGATACTTTTAAAAAAACAAGTGTAAAACATTTGAGTACTTTTTCCAACAGCTACTTTCCCCCATAGCCTGGAGGACTCCTGCTAAGTTTACAGTTGCCATATAGCCTATTACTCTATAAATCTATCTGTGATGTCTGATTTTACTAAAACTAGCATGCTTATTAGGCAGTAGTGGGAAAAGTACTCGCATTCTTTACTTAAGTATCATACAAGTGGAAGACTTGTATTCAAAATTTACTTGAGTACAAGTATAAAAAGTATTTGTATTGAAATGTACCAAAAGCAGAAAGTACGCATTATGCAGAACTTAATGTAACCAAGGTGTTCAAATAAGTGTATTGATTGTAGGCATTTTCCAAAATCTTGTGGTATTTCACTGCTACATATCGTTCTAAATATATGCTTTCTTGTCATTTAGTACAATGAATGTGTTACCGTGTCTCTAGAAATGTGCTCATTATTTGTGAAGATACTAACTGTAATTCTCAAAGACTCGCATTGGTTCATTCAGCACATCGTTTTTGCTCTGTTTCATTTGATATTAAAATGCAACTCGAATTAATCTACTGTGTGGACACTGATCAGATGACAGGAAGAAGCAGCTCATCAATGAATGTACTTTGTGTTGCTTTTGTAAATTGTGTAGGGTACGATATTTTCATGACTTCACACCAAAGCCCATATCATGGTCATAGAGTTAAATCATTGACAACTTGCATACTCGTTCAGTTCATATGTTAATGCAGATGGTATGCAGATGGTGTGACACATCACCTACTACAGCCTACAACGATGCCCAGGGCAACACTGCATATTGTCTATAAATGGCTCACAGTTTAAATAACGTACGGTTTATTTGGACAATCATCTGTAACAGATGAAGTATAATTAAATACGACGTGATTAACGTTTGTTTGACATCCTCATCACAATTACATTGGATGCATCGCGTTGATTAAAGTGAATGGCTGCTATAGTTTTGCTAGTTTTCATCACCTAATCACCTTCCTTTCATAACCTAATCTCTACGTTTAGAATTGAAAGAAGAAAAATAATGTTAATGTTAGTATGAAGCTAATTATAAAGCTTAAATGGATGATGATGTCAACAATGACTTGTGAAAATCAAAGAATGATAGCCGATCTACAAGCAATCATACAAACATTTTGTACTTTGATGCCAATACTTTTGTACTTTTACTCAAGTATAGACCTCTCTTTTCTTCTGTTTCATTTATCACAAGCAGGCTGGCCACAGGCACCGCCTCAGTGTGAAGGAATGGTGCTCCCTGCTGGACAAAATATGTCATTACAGCAGTACAGATCTGGAGGGCCTGGCCAATGGATCATGAGCTCGGTGACCATGTGACATGGACAGCCAATCGGCAAATAGGTCCCCTAGGTCCCCTGAATGTCTCAGGACAATGTAATCTGTTTAAAGAGCTGGTCCTGCTGACCAGCTAAAAAACGGTGTGCAGGTGTTTTATCTTCTCCTTAACAGCTGCAGGAATGATACAGTGCCCTCTAGGGACCAGTGGAGGAACTACCTTCAGTGGAGTGGAACAGACATACAGGATGTCATGCATTCTAATATCCTTCCATTTGATTTACCCAAGCACTGTGGCCAATCTCCATAGATCAAAGCCGTGTCTGAATTGCGATTAGAGTCGGCTTTGAAGTAACACAATACCCTTGTCTTTGTGCATTTGCGTGCGCGCGTGTGTGTGTGCGTGCGTGGGTACGTGCGCGTGAGCTTGTAGGTCAACTATTTCAGGCACAGAGATGCGATGCATAAAGAGAGCAGACCAAATACAAAGTTACCTCAGGTCAGGCATACGTAGACATCAAAGGGAGCTTGAGCCCTTTTATCCGTCTGTAAAAAGGGCCCTTTCCAGACCATAAATGCAGTTTTACTATGGTGAAAGAAATGCAAATGTCTCCTTTCCATGCGATACCTGAAGGCAGCATTCAAGAGAATTGCCTTGTCCAAACACTCCTGAACTTGAATGCAGCATCTTATGTTGAAAGATTTGCCCTCTCTGTGTAGAAATCCATGCCGCTATGCCACATCTCCAGTATTTACTTGATTATGCTTAGTTCTGCAGTGTGGTATCACACACCGAAAATAGCCGACGCTTGGAGGTCTGCTATTTTTTATATTTCCACCAAAAGGCCCTTTTAGAAATTTCAGCCCCTGCCTCTCTAACATTCTCTGCACGTCCCTGCCTCAGATCATTTTTACTAAGTACAGAGCACTTAGCCTGACACTCAGCCTGAATTGACATTTCGTTTCACTCCATTATTCAGTCTGAGGTTCACTAGTTTGGGTCCCGGGCAAATGTCTAATTTCTCTTTTGGGTCAGGGGCTAAAAGGTTTGGGAACCACTGCTTTAAACGAACACCGAGGTTGTTGTCTTTTTGCCCTGCAGGTGGACATGCACTTCATGAAGAAGATCCCAGAGGGCGCAGAAGCCTCCAACGTCCTGGTGGGGGAGCTGGACTTCCTGGAGCGACCCATCGTAGCTTTCATCCGCCTGTCCCCCGCCGTGCTGCTCAGCGGCCTCACCGAAGTCCCCATACCAACCAGGTACCACACTCATCATCATCATCATCATCATCAGGGGCGTCACAAGGGGGAGGAAAGTGGGACTGAGTTACTAGGGCCCAAGGTGGAGGGGCCCTAGTAACTTTAGCTATTGAAAAATAGCAGATATACAAGCTCACAGCGCGGCACCAAGTGCCGCGCTGCGAGCTTGTAGATCTGCTATTTTTGAAAAAGTCATGAAAATGTGTGCAAATCTTTGAATATATGTATTTTCAAAGCAAACGTTTGTAACTCAAATTTTGCCTCTGGGTGGTCCCTGAAACTAAATATTTTGAGATGGGGGTCCGTGGCCAAATACATATAATTTTGGGGGTCCTTCACATGAAAAGGTTTAAGAACCACTGATATAGTAGTCTCTCAAGAACAAATTAACTGAGCTCCAGTTGAAGTGAAAAGGAGCTTTTCTTTGATGATGGCTGGCCAGATTGCTGGCATAGAAACGTAGGTTTTTAAAAAAGCTTAAAATAATGATACACAAATTGTGTACCCGTTCTAAATGGGTTAAAGTCTGCTTTCCAGGCACCACTGGGTTGGACTGGCTTCTCTGGCTTTCTTGCACCGGGAACGGTCCATGGCCACCCCATGGTCGAGGCAGAGTGCTTTCATGTCAGCCAACACGGTCGTCTGCCAGGTCTTCTTAGGCCGGCCGCTGGGTCTTGTCCCCTCTACGTTAAATGACATTACTTTCTTCACCCAAGCATTCTCTTCCTTCCTCACTACGTGTCCGTACCATCGCAGTCTGCCTCTCCTCACCACATGCGTAATAGCCTCCTCTCCCATCTTCGGTCTCAGCTCTGCACTGGTCTTTCTGTCCCTCAGTGACACGCCACACATCCGTCTGATCCTCCTCATCTCTGCTCTGTTCAGCCTCTTTTCATGCTCCACATTCAGGGCCCATGTCTCGCTTCCATACGTCATGCTACATCTGACGCAGGCTGAGTACACCTGCCCTTTCATCTTCAGGGATGGGGCCTTGGATGTTAGGAGGGGCATGAGTTCCCTGAACTTCTTCCATTCACTTCTCACCCTTGTGGTCACCGCTAGGTCCACTCCCCCCCAACCCTCCCAGGCAGCAGAAACTGACCACCACAGGTACCTCACTGAGGTCCTCATACTGTACCAGCCACTACCTCACTGTTAAACTCATGGAAGGCATTCGTACTGTACGCTCTCAGAGTTAAACGAACATGTACATACAGTATATACTGTATGTGTTTAATGCATACATGTGGTGCTATTCATTTATTTATTTATCTCCAGGTTCCTGTTCATTCTGCTGGGTCCGGATGGGAAGGCCCAACAGTACCACGAGATCGGACGCTCCATGGCGACCATCATGACCGATGAGGTATTTAATAAGGACTAATAATGTGTATAATGGTTCCATTAATTCACTCTATCCACTAGGGACTCCCCAGTGGATAGAGTTCAAATAAAGCCTCCCCAAAACAGTATCAGGTTTGTTATTATTAATTATAATTATTTCTGTAAAACAAACTTTCATATATTCTAGATACATTGGCATAGCACATGCATTGAAATATTTAAAACCCATGTTCACCATCTGAGTTTGTCATCCGTGGTGAATGGAGTAGGTTATTACTTGAACAAAACACACTCTCTGTCTCTCTCTCTGTCTGTCTCTCTCTCTCTGTCTCTCTCTCTGTCTCTCTCTCTGTCTCTCTCTCTCTCTCTCTCTCTCTCTCAGATCTTCCATGACGTTGCCTACAAGGCCAAGGACCGCAGTGACCTTCTGGCCGGCATCGATGAGTTCCTGGACCAGGTGACTGTGTTACCCCCAGGGGAGTGGGACCCCTCCATCCGCATAGAGCCCCCCAAGATCGTCCCCTCCCAGGTTGGTACAACCCCCTCCCCCAAGACCGTCCCTCCCAGGTTGGTACAACCCCCTCCCCCAAGACCGTCCCTCCCAGGTTGGTACAACCCCCTCCCCCAAGACCATCCCTCGCAGGTTGGTCACTTTTCGTGCCAAGTATCCCCCAAAATGATATGTACTCGGCCCATGCTGGGTCTCTGCACTGCAATTTGGAACATCATATCCAAATAGTAAAGGCCGGCTTTCCCTCTCCCAGATGTTTACCTTTTTAGAATGTCTAAGCGATGGGGTTGAAACAAGAGTTTGAATTGCTGTTAGTTTTTTCTCGCCACGACCACTTGGTGGCGAGAAGATAAAACAAAAACAACAAAACAAAAACCGCAATTTAAACTCTTGTTTCAACTCCATCGCTTAGGTTTTCTTCCACACTACACAAGTAAACATCTGAGAGAGGGAAAGCCGACCATTACTTTTTGGATGCGATGTGCACCAAAGGTAAGAAGTGTTCATGACGGCGGACCTTTCCCCGTAACTTTCCGATTTGGTTTTGTAGTTTCCAGGAACCTCATCTCGGAGCTATATAGCGGAGGGAGAGGTTCCGAAAGGATCTAGGCGGCAGTGTGAGTGAATGAAGCTAACCACAGTGGTGGTTGTGTGTGAATGAATGCAGGACAAGAGGAACAGTAATAATAGTTGTTATTATTATTTATCATAATGACTGTAGGAGAAGAGGAAGACTCCAGGTCTTCCTAACGGGACATTGTGTCCAGTAGAAGAGGAGCCTCATGCTGAACACCATGGACCAGAGCTGCAGAGAACTGGCAGGTAATGAGTTAATTACACTACTACCATTATATCATAAACATAATGAGTTAATAACACTACTATTATATCATAAACATAATGTACCATTATATCATGAATATTAAGTATAATACAGTACCATCATATCACTGTGACATTATAACACCATGGACCAGAGCTGCAGAGAACTGGCAGGTACCTGTATCCAGATATATCATAAATATAATGCATATAACAGTACCACACCTGTATCTAGATACATCATAAATATAATGCATATAACAGTACCACACCTGTATCCAGATATATCATAAATATAATGCATATTTACAGTTCCAAAGCTGTATCCAGATATATCATAAATATACAGTAATGCACATATGAGTAGGGATGGGGTTACGATTTACAATCCAGACATTTATCCCACGCACTTAAAGCTGTACTGTGGAAGCTGCTCAACTAGTGGTCAGTAGCGGTATTGCTTTTTTCGGCCGTTTTTCGCCGCGGACCACCGTGGCCGCCGCGACCGCCTCCGCCTCGCCGATACGAATCCATAGAGCCGTCTCCCGTCATTTTTAGACCAGGATTGAGGTAGTAGCATGCAATATTCCTTCACTAATGTAAACACAGTTGCTAAGGGAAGCTATTTTCTGAAGAGACAGCAAGACTCGCTGTGATTGGCCGGTGGTGTATGATCGGCGCTGTGATTGGCCGGTAGTGTATCATGTGGGAGATGACATAATTTTGCCGGGAAATTCTCCCCCCCTCACAACTCATAGAAAACATATAAAGAGAAGGCTTCAGAAGCTGAAATAACAGAGTGGGGGTTCTAAAACTTTAGCGATTTAACAGTTAGGACAATTTTAAGATTTGTTTTATAAAAAAAGTTACATAGTATAACTTTAATCCAGAGCTATTTACAGTAAACAGGTTACAAATAGAGAGAGTGTAGTATAAATCTGCTTTAAGTAGCATGTGAGGGGTCTAACTAGGGGTTTTTCATGAATCCATTGCAAGTATTTGTTTTGGACAAAAAAAACCTCCTTGGGCTAAAAACCGCCCCACAAAAAAAAGAAAGAAAAAAGGTTTGTGATGACTATGGATAAGTGGCCATGGACACTGTTACTGAACAAACACTATAGGCCAGGGGTCAGAAACCTTTTTTGAAATTAAGTGCTGTGTTTTTTATTTTCTAGATAGTCAGTGTGCCATGTCAACATACATTTTAATCAACATTCAGACATATTTTGATTGACAGGACATTGTTATAACGATCATTAGCTGCAAATTGGGTGACTTAATGCAATCGACCATGTTTAAAACAATATTTGATTTTAAAATATAAATTCTCTCACACTTCTGCCAGTGTGCTAGTGATCACCCTCCCCTGTGCCAATGTTGGCACCCGTGCCTAAGGTTGCCTACCCCTGCTATAAGCTATAGAAATTATGATCACTTATAGAATATTGACCGACTTATCTTAAAGAGGTGGTGCCATAGTTTTGTTCTTTTTCTGGTTTTCATGTGTCTATGAGGTTGACAGTACTTCATTAGACCCCCTGGTCTGGTTGTTATGAGCAATTATGTATTCCCTTTGTATTTTGGATTTCTTCCTGGAGGCTGACACCTTTTGGGTCAAAAGTGCCGATCCAAAAACAGTGATTACATGACAGCATATAATCATCCCCTCCCCTTTTACCATTCACCCAACACTGTGGGTGTGGCTAACTTCAGCTGGGTCACCACCCACCTGAACAACCAGCCATACATACTTAATGAACTGGTGGGTGTGGTGACATAAAAACCTAGTTTTAACTCTTTCTGCACACTTTTTTGGAGAAAAAAAAATCCTCCTCCTAGTATAATCACAATAGCTGATAATCATGTTTTAGGGGGGAAATAAATCATGGCACTGCATCTTTAACAATAAACAACTCCACCAGGTTATTCGGCGGTCTGGTCCTGGACATCAAGAGGAAGATTCCGTTCTACCTGAGTGACTATAAGGACGGGCTGAGCCTGCAGTGTGTGGCCTCCTTCCTGTTCCTGTACTGTGCCTGCATGTCCCCCGTCATCACCTTCGGAGGTCTGCTGGGAGAGGCTACCGAGGGACGCATCGTAAGAGACACTGTCACACTGTCACAGTAGCCATGTTTCCATAAACTTATTCGAATTAGCGAAGTGAATTATCAGAAATACGCATTAAGACAAAGCAAATTTAGCATGTTTCCATTTGCGGGTGTCATTCGAATTAGCTGCGGTCGAGTTGATCGGGCTGATTTTTTTCAGACCGAACCTGAGCACTGCACGTCTGACTGCTGTGACTCGGTCGCTGTCTAATGGGAAGAAGGGGTTATCAATCATCATCATGGCCCCAAATAACTTTTAAATATATTATAATTGGCGACGAGTCTCTTACGAAATTGGCAAGAGTTCCTCTCAATACATAAAGCTACCGGTATATAACCTCTCCATCATCGGCAATAGTCAGTGGTGTGTGTTCCGCTGTTCCCCACACTCCCGTGCCCCCACCGTTGCGCTCAGGTTCACCGGGAAAACCGCGGTCGCGACTCCGGGAGGAATTTACAAACGGTCCGTGTCACTCCGTGTGTAACAAACAACCGGGTTGTTTTGTGGGCTAACAGACGTTAAGCGGCAGGGGAAAGTGTTAAATTGGAGGACGATATGGACCCAGAATGTCATAATCTATTCGCATTTATTGTCTGACCCGTTTCCATTCACAAAT
>NC_137815.1:25041862-25084362 GCF_963921795.1 Nannobrachium achirus
CCCTGCTCTGCACCATCCTGATCTTCATGGACCAGCAGATCACCGCCGTCATCATCAACCGCAAGGAGCACAAGCTGCTGGTCAGAACAACCTGCATATCAACCTGGTGTCTGTCTGTCTGTCTGTCTGTCTGTCTGTCTGTCTGTCTGTCTGTCTGTCTGATGTTCTCTTCGCTTCTCTCTCTCTTCCAGAAGGGCTGTGGCTACCACCTGGACCTGTTGTGCGTGGGGCTGATGCTGGCCGTGTGCTCCATCATGGGTCTGCCGTGGTTCGTGGCGGCCACCGTGCTCTCCATCTCGCACGTCAACAGCCTGAAGCTGGAGTCGGAGAGCTCCGCCCCCGGGGAGCAGCCGCGCTTCCTGGGCATCCGAGAGCAGAGGTTCACCGGCCTGATGATCTTCCTGCTCATGGGCTGCTCCGTGTTCATGACCAGCGCTCTGCAGGTCAGCTGCAGTAACACTAACTCTTGGGCTAAAAGTCACTATTCGATATTGTTCACCAAAGTCGAATATTCGCTTGTTTTTATTTTTTTATTGTTTTCTCTTTAAAAAATATATAGTTTATAAAGCTTGGCTAGACAGGAAGTCTGAGGAAGAATGAGTGGTCAATGCCCCTGGTGGATGAATTTGTTAACGCTCTATACCAGGGGTTCTCAAACCTTTTTTAGACCGTGACCCCCAAAATAAACATATTTGAACTGGGGACCCCCACCCTGACAAGCACTTGGAATTGTAGGTATTACATTTAATGTGACTCGGCTCCGCAGATAAGTATAGTGAAAATAGCCGATCTACATGCTCACAACGCCTCGCGTTGCGAGGCGCTGTGAGCATGTAGATCGGCTATTTTCACAATGTTCGCCTCTTGTACTTAATATTTGACAGTTTGTCCAGTCCTGCCGAATATTCGACTATTCGAATACTTTGAGGTTGAATAATTCGAATACTAAAATTCACTATTCGTGAATGCCCTAAAAGCTACTCTTACTAATGTAGTTACAGTACATATCGCCTCTGTCGGGTGGAAACCTCATATGTCCAAAACTGTTACTTTTCTAGGATTCAAATACGAAAAAAAAAGCAAAAGTACCAGATCTACAAGCTCAAAACATGTCGCTTTGCTCCATGTTTGGAGCTTGTGGATCTGCTACTTGTGATGAGTTGATGCTGTGTGATGCTGTATTGTGATGATGTAAGGTGTTAATTTACGAGAAAAACTTTTTTTTCCCCTTTTTTTTTTATTTTTGCTGCATTCATGTAGGCCTATTCACTTGAACTCAATGATAAGAATCATTTCTGCTTTTCTGTCCCAGTTTATTCCCATGCCAGTGTTGTACGGTGTGTTCCTCTACATGGGAGCGTCCTCTCTGAAAGGCATTCAGGTACCGTCTGCTTCTTAACCAATAGCTAGTAAATAGCTCATTTAGATGACTGTCTGGTTAATGTCTGTTGACCATTGATTGATTTGAGACTACGTTCACCCCCTTATTTATTCCACTGTGATGTCTACAAAAAAAAGTATTGTTTTGAAAATAAAGACGGTCCATCTTTTTACTTTGCTATTTGAAGTTCAAACATGTAAATGTAAATTACAAAACAGTTTGGAGACTTGATTGATTGAGTATTGATTGAGTATTTTATTAGACAAAAATGGAGAACAGTACAAGTATAGTCCATACAATAGTACAAGTACAGTTAAACACCCTGCCTAAAAGGAGCTTCCCAAATAAGTCCTTTTACGTTCTTTTTTACGTCGGAAGTCTTTAGAAGACATCGGGTAAAGGCCTGTCCATAGTATCTCCGAAATGTTCGGTGAGTAGCGATTTCCGACGTGCAAATTTCCAAACTATCATTCGATGTAATGCTTTTCAGGAGTAGCGAATGGCATCATTTTGTAGTCGAACCGGACCTTTTGACCGAAAAGTTCGGTTTCGGTCAAAGTACGGACAGGCCTTTAGGCAGTGCGCAGGACAGGGCCCCTAGGTCTAGGACGTGTGGAGAGTTGTCCAGGGTGTTTTAGGGAAGGGAGAAGAGTCTGGGACGTGTGGAGCGTTGTCCAGAGTGTTTTAGGGAAGGTTTTGATAACGCTTGGGTTAACGTATGTAAAATTTCCAGCTCAGATACAGGAAATCCGGGCCCGGCGCCACGGGGGGGCTCGGAGGGGGGGGGGGGGGGTTAACTTGCCCCCTCACAATTTTCAAAAGCCCCCTTAGTCATTTCATCCTGGATCCGGGCCTGGTTCTGCTGGGGAAACTGGACAACAGGGGCATTTGTGCATTTGTGCCTAATAGACCCCATGGACAGTCTTTTGGGATCAATATAAGTAGAAAAATGAGCCTAGAAGTGTTTTAGGGAGGAGTTGTCCTTTAAAGTGGTGGTGCAATTCAATCAATTCAATCTCTCAATTGACATCACAATTTCTAATATCAATGGTAAGACGGGATTCATTTCCTAGCAGATTCCTCGTGACTCGCGTCACTGCAACCACACTTGCAATTTACCAGAATTGCAACATTCTAGTAGTTAGTGTGCCCGGTCCTACTGCCGGTGACGCAGTGCGACTGCCGGTCTAACTGCCGGTCTGTGCGGCGGCCGCCGGTCCTACTGCCGCAACTGCCGGTTTAACTGCTGGTCCTGCAGCGGCCGCTGGTCCTATTGCCGGCGATGCAGCGTGACTGCCGGTCCGTGCGGCGGTGCCTGCCGCAACAGTTCCGCGGCCAGTGCCGGAGAATACATTCGCTCCTTCTGCAAAAATACACAGGGAAGACAAATATGCACATTATAACTACACCTGGGGGTCTATTAGAGTAATGTCAACTCCGTAGACATATACAAAACAGAAAAGGTTCAAACCTCTTTAAGCGAGAAATGTGTGCAGACAAAAATGCCATAAAAAGCCGAAGTCACTGATGGATGAATCGCAACTGTGTCTGTGTAAATCGGTGTTGTTAGGAATGATGTCAACAGTTTGACTCTTGTCAGCCTGAATAAGATGTGACGCAGTTTTCAAACATCCACATTATAGTCTGAGAACGACCAGGAGAAGGCCTTTTCCGGATATATGGAGACATAGACAACTAGAGAGGGAGAAATAGAGTGACAGAGAATACAATCAAAACCAAATATTTCCAGCCCGCAAAAGACAAAGAAACACCTTCCAATTCACAGTCAAAGTACTGTAGCAGAAGCTCTGACCATGAACCAATCTTCCAAGACGCAGCTCTCCCGTTCTCCTGAGTTTCCACGCGCCTTCACTTCTCAGGTCCTCCTCCATGAAGACAGGAAGGGGAGCCCCAACGACCTCTACTGTCAAATGACAAGGGATGGACGGCTCCCCTCCCGGAAAATCACCAGGTGTGTAACCAGCCAGAAACAAGGAGACACAGAACAACCGAGATCTGGCGAGGACTTCGACTCAGCCAAGAGCAGTAAAGACACGTTTGATGACTTATACATGAAAGGAAACCTCGTGTGTGAGAAGAGCTTCATTGATGTATCGACTCTGAACAAACACCAGCATGTCCACGCCAAAGAAAAACTTTTCCAGTGTAAACAATGTGTCAAGAGTTTCAGTAGGTTAGAACGCCTGAAGACACACCAGCGTGTCCACACTGGAGAAAAACCCTTTGTGTGTAAAGAGTGTGACAAGGGTTTCAGTCAGCTAGGCAACCTGACGAGACACCAACGTACCCACACTGGAGAAAAACCCTTTGTGTGTAAAGAGTGTGACAAGAGTTTCAGTGTGTCAAGTTCCCTCAAGAGACACCGACCTGTCCACACAGGAGAAAATCCCTTTGTGTGTAAACAGTGTGATAAGAGTTTCAGTGATTTAGGTAACCTGAAGAAGCACCAGCGTATCCACACTGGAGAAAAGCCCTTTGTGTGTAAACAGTGTGACAAGGGTTTCAGTGTGTTAAGTTCCCTGAGGACGCACCAGCGTATCCACACTGGAGAAAAACCCTTTGTATGTAAACAGTGTGACAAGGGTTTTAATCAGCTAGCTCACCTGAAGACACACCAGCGGACCCACACTGGAGAAAAAGCCTTTGTGTGTCAACGGTGTGACAAGGGTTTCAGTGTGTTAAGGTCCCTGAATGTACACCAGCGTGTCCACAGTGGAGAAAACCCTTTTGTGACGTCGCCGAGAACGCTGAGGAGAATGTAATAATGCAGTATATACATTCATCACACTTGAATTATATACTAATAAATATGGTAAAGATTTTTGGCATACTGACGATCTGTAAACCAGCTGGTAAAAACACGAGGAGCTGGACGCGAGGTTGACGCGAGGGCCTCTATCTTTCAAATGGATAGCCGAATCCAATTCTCACGGAATAATTGTCCACTTCTCCTCTTCCGTGTCTCGCTAAACAGTGGAGTTTTCAATGGCCGATAACTATGGATTGCAATGGCCAAATGAGCGTTTTTTTTTTTTTTGCAGAAGCAGAGAAATCTTTTTGGTATGACAGTATTCTGTGACTACTTGAACAACTCTATGTTGCTGGCAGTGATTAGTAGTTTGGTTAAATATGCTTGGCTGTGAATGAGTAGAAAACTGGAAAGTCAGCATACTGAAATAGAAGCCATTGTGCTTGCATTGATACGAGGGGGGGTGGGGGGTGGGGGGGTTAACTTGCCCCCTCACAATTTTCAAAAGCCCCCTTAGTCATTTCATCCTGGATCCGGGCCTGAGGAAATCTATTAGTCTTAATTCTCCTACCGCCTTTTGGACGCGTGGATCTCATATACAGCAGCCATATTTACTGATCCATTCACTCTCACAGTTACGTTAATACTGACAATTTTAATGTATAGTTGCCAAAATGACCAAAGTCCATGAAATCATCTCTCTCTCTCTCTCTCTCAGTTCTTCGACCGTCTCAAGCTGGTCTTCATGCCACCCAAGCACCAGCCAGACTTCATCTACCTGCGTCACGTGCCTCTCAGGAAGGTGCATCTGTTCACCGTCACCCAGCTCACCTGCCTGGTGCTGCTGTGGGTCATCAAGACGTCCCCCGCTGCCATCGTCTTCCCCATGATGGTAACCCTCTAACCCTAACCCCTGACCCTAACCCTGACCCCAACCATAACCAAACCCTGCTGCCATGGTCTTCCCCATGATGGTGAGGAGGTCACCCTGACCCCACCCTGGGCACGACCTGCGCTGTGCGTTGCCTAAGCGAAAGTGCTCGAATATGCTTTTAAGGGAACTTCCCTTAGGGGAAGTTACATCATTCAGTGCATGTCTGTTTACAATCCCCAGAGAAACAAAACTAAATATAGCTCTTAACTCGTTCTTAATTGGTATAACTTCGTCAGAATCCATGTTTTTGTTTGTGAGGCTCTCCCAGAGTCATAGTCGTAGTTTCCTTGAGCAGGTTGGTGCCTTGCATGGTTTCCTCTGCCATCGGTGTATGAATGTGTGTGTGAATGGGTGAATGTAATGAATGTGTGTGCGTGTGTGTGTGTGTGTGCGTGTGCGTGTGTGCGTGTGTGTGTGTCTGAATGTAATACATTTGTGTGTGAGTGGGTGAATGTAATGAATGTGTGTGTGAGTGGGTGAATTGTAAGTCGCTTTGGATTAAAAGCGTCTGCTAAATGCTTAAACTGTAAACTGTAATGTAATGCACAATCTATGCAAAGCGCCTTGGATAAAGGCGCTATATAAATGCACCATTTACCATTTGTGTGTTATTGTGTTGCTGTAGGTCCTAGCTCTGGTGTTCATCAGGAAGCTTCTAGACCTTTGCTTCTCTAAGAGAGAGCTGAGCTACCTGGACGACCTGATGCCCGAGTGGAAGAAGAAGAAGATGGACGACGAGAACACCGAGAAGATCGAAGACGTTCATTCCTCCAAGACGCCAGTGACGAAAAAAGTACTCAAATGTTTTGCTTAAGTAAAAGTATCAATAATGCAATATAGAGAAATACTGAACCAATCCATATAATCTATTATTTAAAACATAATCACTTTATGACCAATTACTGTGTGTGTGTGTGTGTGTGTGTGTGTGTGTGTGTGTGTGTGTGTGTGTGTGTGTGTGTGTGTGTGTGTGTGTGTGTGTGTGTCCTACAGGTCAGCATAGATGATTCGACCACCGTTCAGATCTCCATGGAGAGCAGTCACCTGATCCAGCACCCTAAAGGTCATGACCCCAAGTAAGAACACACACACACACACACACACACACACACCACACACACACACACACACACACACACACACACACACACACACACACACACACACACTCCGTCACGCACAGGGCTGCGCACCACGCTTTTACGCCAGGTGGTGAGGTAAGATACATTGAAAAAGGGTTACAAAAATTGTGGGATTAAAAAAAAAGACTCAAACATACCTCTGAGAGGTATTAAAGAAATGGAAGTACTCTCTACTAAAGTAAAAGTACCTCAAAAGTGAGTAGACAGGTTTCTGAACTGTCCACAGCCCTCCTCTGAGACACAGAGTGAGTAGACAGGTTTCTGAACTGTCCACAGCCCTCCAATGAGACACAGAGTGAGTAGACAGAAATGGTATCATATTATAATGAGCATTATCGAGTACTAATGAAGGTAGGCTGAAGTGGATCTTTAAGTAGAGTACAGCTACAGGTGTGCCGCTTCAACCCTTCGGTGTTTACTGCTCTTTTCCTGATAATGTCCTTCAGATGCATTTTTTCCACAGGTTTCTTTCCCTGTTTTATGGAGAATGGAGCGTATTTTTGCAGAAACTCACAGAAATGTCAAGAAACCACTCCATTCCCATTGAAAAGCAGAATCCATCTTCATACTTAAATTTAAACTTTTAAGTCAGAGAAGGTCATATAAATAGCAAAAATAGCTGATCTACAAGCTCAGTGTTCTGCAAATCCCCTGAAAATCTACCGTCTTGCCAATAGCAGGACTTGTGAAGTTTTGAAATGGCACATCTGTACTTGAGTAAAGGTACGTAAGCAATTTACCCCGAGTGAGAGGACATTATGCTCTCATAATGTCCGCAGTGAGGTTGTTATCGGACGAGGCGCAGCCGAGTCCGATAACAACCTCACTCAGGACATTATGAGAGCATAATGTCCGACCCCGAGTGGTAAATAGCTTTTCTACCACTTTTTCCCGTATACATGAAAGAAAACACATAGTTGTAACTTGCAAGGATCTTAAGTTACAATCATTATTGCCTATAAAACTTCCGCGAGACAGCAGATAGTTCCACAAACAACATCTTCTACTCACCAACAGATGGCGCCAACTCCATACTAATCCATGCGTCTAGCTTACAGCTAAGCTAACGTCAGTTAGAAGTACCGTTCCGGCCGTAAATAGAGGCTGTTCGCTTCCAGAAAGGCATAGGTTCAGAGAAAAGGGGCTTTAAAGTTGGCGGATTGCATTGGATCCAAATAAATCGGCGACTATAGCATGCACGTTAGTAAACATAGGACCGTTGCCACCGTCATTTGTTGGTTGGGGGAAGTCCCCGGATGTACACTGAGGCGCATTGATCTCGGACACACAACTTTGCGGCAGTTGTCCTCTGATAACCTCCGGAATTTAGCCAATCAGAATCCAGTATTTGAACACGTGACTCGAAAAAGTGGTAGAACATGTTACCTTCCACCTCTGTCCTCCTGTACCGCACGCATCTCCTTCCCTCTACCCCTTTCCTCCTCCCCCTAAACCCTCCTCTCCTCCTGACCCTCGTTCTCCTCCTCAGGCTGTGACCTTCACCTCCTGTTCTCCCCCTCCTCCCATTCTCCTCCTCAGGTGTGATCCTTCAGACATTAACATCTCAGATGAAGTGTCTAAAACCACTGTGTGGAAATCTCTCTCCTCCAACCAGAAAGAGACGCCAGGTCACAAGAAGGTCTGTCTCTCTCTCTCTCTCTGTCTGCCTGCCTGCCTGCCATCCTGTCTGCCTGACCGCCTGTCTCTGTCTGTCTGTCATGCGCTGTGCTCACCCCCAAACATTATTTACTATTCTGTCCCTATCGGGACAACTCGAACTCGAACAGCGCTGCTTCACAGCGTTCAGCAAGGCAACTTGGTCGCTTTAGCTCGCTCTGCGGTGCCACTCGTGGCTCAAGATTGCTTGAGACGTCACAGCTGTTTTCTCAGTCTTGCATTCAGCCAATGAGAACCTGGCCTTGCCAGAATATCTCTGTCTCTGTCTCTGTGTCTCTCTCTCTCTCTCTCTCTCTCTCTCTCTCTCTCTCTCTCTCTCTCTCTCTCTCTCTCTTCTCCATCTGTCTCCATGTGCTGCAAGGTTATTATACGTGTGGATTTTTGAAGCGGTGAAAGCCGCTTCCAAGGAGTGGCTTTGTGTGTATCGTGCGTCCAGACCAAGCTTCACATGACAATTTGGCCCTCCAGATAAAATCTTTCAGAATTCAGAATTCATAAAAATATAGAACTAAAGCACATAGAATGTAGAATGTATATATCTAGAACACAGAATGTATAGATCTATAACACTCTAGAAGCTCTATAGAACACATAGAATAAAAGTTCACCGCTTCACTTCAAACCGAGGTTTGATTTTTTCATTCATCTTTATTATTATTTCATTTCACTTTTAGTTTTCCAATTTGCTTTAAGCTTTTTGAAAAGGCTCAGTTTCAGATAAGTTTTATCAGTTTTGGAGATTTAACCTGTTTTATTTTTTAATTTAACGTTTTATGCCAGAAATAACACCTTTAACATGTGATGGTGTTTATGTCTCTCTGTCTACACACAGGATTGAGGGCTGGTCTGAGGCCTTGGTGTTCATAGACGAGTGACTTTGGCTCCCCCTACAGGCAGAGGTGCAGACCTACAAGCCACTGTGTTTCAATGCTGCCTCCATCAACACACTGTACCACACACACGCACGCACGCACGCACGCACGCACACGCACACACACACACACAGGCGCGCACACATACACACACACGCGCGCGTGCACACACACACACACGTACACGTACACGTACACGTACACACACACACACACACACACACACACACACACACACACACACACACACACACACACACACACACACACACAATCACATAGCTGGACTATGACAGGAGTGTAAATTCTCCTTTATACACAATCCACAATCCAGGTTCTTTCTGTGTCTTGTTTTTCTTTTCTTCCGTGAAAAAATCTGTGTCAAATCCTTAGCGTCAATTTAACTCAGGCAGCTTAGAAAAAAATAAAATAAACAGACGCGACTGACAAGCGCCACCATTTTTCCATGTGTTCTCCATCACCATACATTTCATTTTGGAAGGGGGGCCACGTCATCAAGATGGCAGAAGGCGGCCCATCTTGGACTTCAAAGATGGCCACCATGTAATATCTCTAAGTGCCGATATCTCAGCTTCCAAGCCACTTAGAAGGTCAATCTTGGTGTCAAAATATACATTTTATGAGTTAAGAATCGTAATAAAGCCAACAATGAGTTTTATTTGTGCCAAGATGAAATAAATAGGGTCATTCTGGCAACATATTTAAATCATTCAACTCTATTAGCAGTCAGACACATGGAGCACAAATGAATTGAAGATTAGGAAGGATAACATTAAAAGTATTTGTCACATTGGCAACTGCAAAGTTCAGTGCAATTCCAGTGTGCCTTCTTGCAGGAGCACCTTGCACCACAACCACTTCTACAACCGCATTTTAATAAAATGTGGTTGTAGAACTGATAACATTTTCATCAGTTCAGTCTTTGCCAAGAGCATGGCAGATGGTGTTTATATGAACATAGTTGACCCAGATGTCTGCAGTTGGATACATTTTGATTGGATACAGTTGGTACATCCGTTTGTTGCCAGAATGAACCAAATTATCTACTATTGTCAGAATTAGTCACTCATTGATAATCCCTATAGTTTTATTGTATTCCTTTTTATAAATATATACTGTATTTTGACACCAAGTGGCTTGGAAGCTGAGATATTGTCACCAGAGGGGGAACCATCTTTGACCAAGATGGCCGTCTTCTGCCATCTTGATGACGTGGCCCCCCTTCCAAAATGAAACGTATGGTGATGGAGAACGCGTGGGAAAAATGTGGCGCTTTTGTCAGCCGCGTCTGGTTTTTGCAAAGGTCTGGCCCTAAGCTGCCGCACTACTTTGACCTGAAACTTAGCTGTGAGTTTCCAGTTGGGACGATCCATTTTTAAACTCGTTGGGTTTACTTTAAACACTGAGGATTTTACTGTGTACCTTTAACACATTCATTGCCGGGTATTAAATGAATTAATAACCGCTATCTCTGCCAGCGTTTTCACCGATTCTACCGTAGCTTTTGAGATCCACGGATTTCTTTTTAATTTCTTTATTTTCCAACGTGGATGTAAACAAAGGACCTGATGTTGGACAGACTCATCTTTCTTCTTTCTACCGGAAAAAAAACCTTGTAACTGCGATCTTCTTTTCTAAAGTTATGGGCAGTTTTAGATTTATATGGATTTTTCTAAATCTGATGACGTCACAGTGGACAGAGTGGATCGTTTTTAGATTACGTAATTTCCAGTTGTGTTCTTCTAGAGCAGTGGTTCTCAACCTTTTCAGGCCACAACCCCCAAAATAATCATAATTTGACTGGGGACCCCCCCACCCGAGCACTGAGAGTTGAGGCATTACATTTTGTATAACACGGTTCCAGGGGTTGTGAGCATGTAGATCGGCTATTTTTACAATGTCTGCCTCTAATATCTGACAATTTGGCCAATGTTTAATTTAGCTATTAAAAAGTCCTTAAATTGACACTTTAGAAATGTGCATATACCCTCTATACACTTAAACTTCATGTTGGTTTGTTTACTGAGTGAGAAAACAATGTTGCACATTAAGTTAATCATCTGGGAACCCCCCAAAATAATTTGTGGACCCCCCTGTGGGTCCCGACCCACAGGTTGAGAACCACTGTTCTCTATCGGAATAACTGAAAACACGGCAATGACCTAGCTCTACGCCAATGGCGGTAAATGTGTTAAAAAGTCTCTGTTTATTTGTGGTGCCATATGTGTGTGCGTACGTGCGCGTGATTTCATTTTATATAATCGTGATGGTACAGTTGTTTTCTTTATTTTAAAAACACATTATACAGTGTCAATAATAGTTCTATAGATGGCTCCATCCTTGGGCTTAATAATGTGTGTGTGTTTAGTGTAAGGAATTGAAACTGTCGATGTTATATAACACAATGTATAATAATAAGATAATATTACACCCATGTGGCATTATGAGCTGATGGATATGATTTGTCCTTGTGAAGGTCATAAGGTCGTAAGGTCAGAGGTCACATGGGTGGTCCATAGAATGTATCTCATGTGTCCGTCTGTCCGTCAAGCCTCTTATTTCTTTACCTCAGAAAAAATTGCGCAAGGCACTATGGGTAAATGTGTGAGTGTGTGCGTGTGCGTGTGCGTGTGTGTGTGTGTGTGTGTGTGTGTGTGTGTGTGTGTGTGTGTGTGTGTGTGTGTGTAATGGGTATAATTTTGTTATTTACGGGGGAACGAAATGAAACAGTAATTTCATTTCAGCAATAAAAACCAATAATGGACTGATGATGAATGCCAACGTCTGAAAGCTTAATGTTTTATTACAACATCTCACGTAGCAGGAGAGCCTCGTTTAGTTTAACGATCCTGATGGGATGGTCACAATGACATGTTTATGAAAATATTGTGCTAAACATCGAAACATCGTGCTAAACATCGTGCTAAATATTGTGCTAAACATCGAAACATTGTGCTAAACATTGTGCTAAATATTGTGCTAAACATCGTGCTAAACATCTAAACATCGTGCTAAACATCTAAACATCGTTCTACACATCGCGCTAAACATCAAAATACATTTGTCAACAAAATCATTACATTACATAACAAACATTGACTCAATATCCGTTAAATTGCCTAAATATACATTTATATTTACCAAATGCAACTCCTATCATTGATACGAAAATAATGAAATGACATTCCTTATACACTTCACAGCCTGTCTGCAGCAATACATTTAAACAGAAAAAAAGATTGAAAAATTAATAATATTTAATTTTTATGAGAATTATACAACTCACAAAAATGTAAAACTAGCACGTTATTTATGCCTTCTATATTTAATCGGTCATCTCCATACCAAATCATGCCTCTTCATATTAGTAGGATAATTAAGTGATAAATGATTTGTTATGTCTATACTTTTCTATGTGAGTTTATCTTTTATATTGGGAACCTGAAACCAACCATTATGTCTTGTGGTTTGTGTGTGTGTGTGTGTGTGTGTGTGTGTGTGTGTGTGTGTGTGTGTGTGTGTGTGTGTGTGTGTGTGTGTGTGTGTGTGTGTGTGTGTGTGTGTGTGTGTGTGTGTGTGTGTGTGTGTGTGTGTGTGATGTGAAACTATTTGGTTGAGTAGGAAAAAAGAAATTCATTTTTAATGAGCTATATGAAGCTGCAATCCTGTAACATATTTTAATGAATAAAACGTTATTTTACCTATATGTAGAGTATGTTAATACAATATAAGTTATACAATCTGTATGGTAGAGTATGTTCATAAAATATAACTTATACAAACTGTATGGTAGAGTATGTTAATACAATATAACTTGTACAATCTTGACATGTTTATGTGGGACCCCTGCTGGTTGACAAGCGGTACTGTCTGAGGCTCATGAAAAGTTTTAAAATTCCTTTCAGTCTTCCTTGGCTGATCTGATCTCCAACCAGGGAGGCCTGAGCGAATTGCAGCTTTAAGCATTGTTTAGTTTTATATAATCTAAGTGAGAGATCACTGTCTGAAGGGAGGGGAGAGAGAGAGAGAGAGAGAGAGAGAGAGAGAGAGAGAGAGAGAGAGAGAGAGAGAGAGAGAGAGAGAGAGAGAGAGGATAGGGATATAGACATAGAATGACCTCCGACGTTAAATCTTCTGATTTGTAGTTGCACTTTCTGTAGATACAGTAAAGAGTTTATTTTGTTTTCCAGAGCACTATTGACAGAATGAAAATTGTATCGCATAATGTATTTAACAATTATTTATTTTTTAGAAAAGGCATGTCTGAAATGGTATTTTTATTTTTCTGAATAATAATAATGTAAGGAGAAAGTGTAATATGACTTGAATGTTGTAACAGCAGAGTAATGCCACAGATTAGCCCATAGGGGGAGCTGTGGGCTCTGCATCCGGATTGGCTGTCCAGTTGATTGTTACATTTGTTTTATTCCCCATCATTCCAAAGAGAGCACAAAATGTATACAAGTCAGACAATAGTAAATGTAACATGTAACATGCTGTGTGATCTTCTGAATTGTATTAAAGTTTCCCTCCAGACAACAGAACTGTCTGTTTGCTCTTTGTGTTGTTGTTGTGTTGTTGTTGTTGTTGTTGTTGTTGTTGTTGTTGTTGTTGTTGTTGTTGTTGTTGTTGTCAGGATCTGAAGGCGTTTGTTTGAGGCTGCATTCACACTAAAGAGTGATATATCCTCTCCGTGTCGTTTGAGAATGAGGGGGGGAGGGTGTCGTCCAATTCATTCTCTATGGAAGTCACATGGGTTCATGTCTCTTCCAAGCCTCTTGGCTTTCTCCTTTTTTTAATAGGCTATTAACCACTTGAACCCTGGCGTTCATATTCTGAGAACTTCAGAATATGGACAGATCTACCAGCTCACAACGCCTCGCAGCGCCGTTGTTAGCTTGTAGATCGGCTATTTTTGGCAAAGGTTTGGTGTAGAGGGGAAAAGGAGTCCACCAAGTACAGAGTGAAAGGTCAAGTTTATTAGGTATTGACGGTTCAAGTGGTTAAATATCTGAAAACACAAATTTACATGAATTCAAAATATACTGACGATGATGCTGTCAAACGATGAAACTATATGGAATCTATGAACAGGTTATGGGGGGTCCCTGCTTCATCTGTCTCTCTCTCTCAATTGAGGGGTCCTTGGCCTGAAAACGTTGAAGACCCCTGGGCCCTGCCTTATAGAGCTGGCCATGGAAGATGCACACAGGTGCACAATGATGTGATGTCATAGAATCAGGCGGGGAAAAAAAATCCAGTTTCGATTATTCCATGTAAAGTTGGATGATGTTGACTGCAGGCTGCTGCTTTTTACAAAATGAGTAAATGAAGAACTTTACAACAATAACTTTTTTAACTGATACTTTTGCTATGTATTTATCAGACAAGTAACAGTTCTGGATATATGCCGCTTTCACCCGACAAATATATACATTTTGACCATGAAAAAATAACCATAGCAAAGACTATGTGTCATTTTCTGCAATTATAGTGGCTATCCCAGCCAGCAGGTATAATAAACTGAATGATTGTCCTGTGATAAGTGTCTGTGAGCACCAGAGGGCAGTAAAAAGTCACTGTGATCCAGACACAGATGAAGCTGAGGTCCTTTGACATGTCACACACACACACACACACACACACACACACACACACACACACACACACACACACACACACACACACACACACACACTAGCAATTTTTGCTATTTTTCTCATGTTGACTTTCTCTGACTTTGACGTTTAAATCTATTTATGAAGGTGGATTCTGCTTTTCAATGGGAATGGAGTGGTTTCTTGACATTTGCGAGTTTCTGCTCCAAATCCATAAAAATTAGAAAGGCAAAATGTGAATGAAACCTGTGGGAAAATGTATTTGCAGGACATTTTCTGGAAAAGAGCAGTAAATATCGAAGAGTTGAAAGGGAACATAATTTGCTAAGCCAAATTTGATGACCAGCAGTGGTTCCCTATGGAGACACAAAGAGACTCCTCAAATTATTGACTTATAGGAATGTGTCAAAAACCAAAAAATATCCATGAATTCAAGTCTCCATGGGGTGAGTAATCAATAATCATTTTTGAGGTGAACTATCCCTTTAAGGATGATCTTTATACTTGGTCGTATAAGTGCCACACATCAGGAACAGCAGATGTGAGTTTATAGATCTGCTTTTCCCGTCATGTGGCTCTATCGTTCAACAGCATATAACTTAAGGAAAAATATGCAAGCTTGTGTGTACACAAAAACATTCCCCCCTCCCTTCTATGACAGGCATCAAACAGGTAGTTGTCTTTGATGCTTTCATTGATTAGAGAGATCACTAACAAGGACTTAACACTTTTATGGCCCAATCAATTACCTCAGTGCGCAACCCCTTTGAAATTCAAAGGGAGCAATTAAGAGCTCTGGCTGAGCTCCCCCTGACAAAAACGTCCCTCCACTGTTTCTGTTGACAATTAATGTCAACATAAAGAGTGGAACAGAACAGAAATACAGCCAGGGGATGTGTCTTTCTGCAAGGAAACACCCCATCACAATAATATAGTTATTACTGATGAAGGGAAATGACTGCTAAAAATGTATACATATATATTTTTTAATAGTCTTAAAGTTACATATAATTCCTTTAAAGGCCCTCTGACACGCCCCGAAATTATAATAGTATGATACAGTAGGTCACGTGGTCTCTCTGAAAACGGTCTGAAATAGTCTGAAACTTATCTCACAGTGTAATCTGCCCCTCGCTCCCCAACAACAGCTGACCAGTACAGTAAGTAGTCCAAGTACAGTCAATTAATTTGATTGGCTTATAATTGCGCATTCCCACAATGACATCATAGAAATACTCATATTTTAAGATTACTTTAAAGTGACAGTACCCCTTTAGGTGACAGTACCTCTTTAAGTACACCCCCTCCCTTCCCCTCTCTCTCTCCCTGCTCTGCGTGTGCGTGCGTGCGCCTCCAAAGTGTTCATCTCACACATCTGGAGGTGATAGTAACCTGCAGGAAGGGGTTAAAAGATGGACCCTGTGTGTGTGTGTGTGTGTGTGTGTGTGTGTGTGTGTGTGTGTGTGTGTGTGTGTGTGTGTGTGTGTGTGTGTGTGTGTGCGTGCGTGCGTGCGTGTGTGTGTGCTCCTCACTGAATGCTCCTGATTACAAACAGCTGGCGGGGCTGGGGTTCCATCCAATCAGAAGGTACGAATACCATGATCATCACACTATGCTAACCAATCAGATAGGCCGAGTGCCTGAAAACAGGAAGAAAACAACACTGAGATGGAACTAATGCTGTTTTAAACGTCCCAATGTTATCACATTAGAGCAAAAATGCTGTTTTAAACGTCCAAATGTTATCACATTTAGAGCTAATGCTGTTTTAAATGTCCAAATGTTATCATAATAGCAATCTGAATTAATAACATCATGATCAAATGACCAAATACTGATATTGGAAAGAGGACACTGGCCCACTGCTAGTGGTTCTCAACCCATGGTCCAGGGACCACCAGTGGTCCTTGAGGGGTTTACAGGTGGTCCACAGCTAAATAATGGGAGAGTAAGTAACCAAATGAACCCTTAAAGATCTTTAAAGACCCAATGAAATGACTATTTTGGGTATTTTATTTTGAAGTTTCAGTTTGAAAAGGAAGCCTGTGTGTTTCTGAAGCAATCCGAGGGGACCAGCCCTTCAGGTGATGGGATTTAAAATCTGAGTAATCGGAGTAATGGGAGCCAGCAATGGGAAACAAACAGGTGAATGTAATCAAAGGTTCATTTATATTCAAAAAGTCTATTTATGTCATCACTTTTCGAATTTCTGTTCACAGGAAGTTATGAGCCAGCAATGGGAAACAAACAGGTGAATGTAATCAAAGGTTCATTTATATTCAAAAAGTCTATCTATGTCATCACTTTTCGAATTTCTGTTCACAGGAAATAATTAAGAATGGCCTATTTAGGGACCTTTGATATAAATATACACAAAAATTGTTTATTTTCAATTTTTTTGGCATCTAGTGTTAGGTATGGCCATATTATCACAGCAGATCTACAAGCACACAGCGCCTAACGGTGCGAGGCGTTGTATGCTTGTAGATCGGCTGTTTTCACTAGTTTAAATCATTTTTAAAATGATAAATGCAAAACGAACGGTTTTGGACATACAGGGTTTTCACCCAACAACAACGATATTCTGAAGAAAACCTGGAGACTGACATTCAGTAATTGGGTCTTATGATCAAAATAAGAACGTTATGTTGTGTAAAACAGAACATCTAATATTTGCCACAGACAAGGACAAATCTTTGCCACAGACCCATTGATGACCCCTATGGCCTGCACTAAACCATGAACTTCAGTCATTGAGATTCAAAGATGAAGATGAACCTGAGCACAAGGATCTTTACCTTGCAGGCTATTCTGATCGGCCATGTCATGGATGTTGTTCTATTCTGATTGGCCACGTCATGCATGTTGTTCTATTCTGATTCGTCATGTCATGCATGTTGTTTGGTTAAAGGTGAATTTAAATGCTCTGTTGGTCAACTAACAATATGTGTTCTCCAACAAATAGACGATTTACAAAGGCACAACTCATCGTGCTGTGACACGTTGTGAGCTTGTATATCGGCTATTATTGGTGAATGTTCTCCCAATCTCCCTAGCAAGGGAGAACATGGTTAAGTGGTTAATCTCTGAAACCATGTACCGTATTATCTTACAATAAATGCGAGAAGTCTCTGTGAGTCTGTCTGTCTGTCTGTCTGTTAACCGCATATCTCGAGAACCGTTCGTCCCACCGGCTTCAGATTCGGCACGCGCGTTCCCCGCCGCGGAGCGGAGTGCAATGCCGGGCCTCGGCCCGACCCAATGCGTGGTTTTCCCGAACTGGCGCGAAACGTTCGGAATCTCCGTATGCGGAGGTGATTGTTGACATCAGGCTGTTTCTGAGGAAACCGGCGCAAGCGCTGACTCATTGTGACACATCATAAAAGGCTCTGACATCACGTATGCCACATGAGTCAACAAAAAATGCCATGGTTTACATATTGAATGTCATCAGTATGACGTGTTCTGATGTTCATATATGGGTTTAAATGGACACAGGCAAACATATGGCCTGTGTCCATATATGACAACAGGTATAATGGGGTTTGCATTAAAGGGGGAACCGGCACGTCTGCAACACAGTTGGAGGCACAGACAGATACGGAGATCTCCATAATGGGAATAAAATGGATGCAGACAGATATCTCCATATATGAGCATAAATGGACACAGGCAAACAGATGGTCAATACAGGTCCTACAGAGATCTCCATATGTGGGCATAAAATGGACACTTAGAGACAGATAACTCCATATATGGGCATAAATGGACTCCAGCAAACAGATGGTGAAAACGGGTCCTACAGAGATCTCCATATATGGGCATAAAATGGACATAGACAGACAGATATCTCCATATAGGCATAAATGGACACACGCAAACAGATGGTCAAAACGGATCCTTTGACAACAGGTATAATGGGTTTGCATTAAAGGGTGGGGCATTCATTCCCTATTTATATTGTTCCCGAGTTGGCCAGGTTGCCGACTAGACGCCGAGCTTCTAGTAGTGAAAATAGCCACAATCTCATAATAATATTATATAGTATAGTAGATCTACAACCCCACAGCGCATAGCATCGTAATGCTTTGTGAGTTTGTAGATCTACTGTAGCCTGTAGTTAATTTTGGAGAGTGAGAACGACAATGGCAAACAAAGCTCTCTCTCTCTCTCTCTCTCTCTCTCTCTCTCTCTCTAAGCCCCCTTTCTCTCCAGAAACAGAGACCCCCCCCCCTCCCCCCGCAGCCCCTCCCCTCCATCAATCAGTGTCATAAATGTGTCAGGCTCAGAGAAAAGGAACTGCTGAATTCACATTTGTCAGCAATTAATCTAACCTCCATTACCAGACACGGATATTGTTTCCTTCATAACAGGGAACAATGGACCCCTCTCTAACATGGAGCTCTGTCTGTGTGTGTGTGTGTGTGTGTGTGTGTGTGTGTGTGTGCGTGCGCGCGCGCGCGCGTGCGTGCGTGCGTGCGTGCTTGCATGCATGCTTGCTTGTGTGGGTGCATATGTGTGCATACGTGATGAGGTGGGTGCTGGTCTATTATGAGTGTTTTGTGTAAAACTGAATCCACTTCCAACTTTCTGTCAACCACTATGCTGGAATATATTGCAAAGCATATGTTGGACTAAACATTTTCAGCACGCAACACCTGAGAGCAACCAAACATTAAATGACTCTCTTCTCCACTAGTCCCTCCCTAATGTTTTAGTCTAGTTAAGTGTGCCTGCCATGCAATGGCAAAACACTTATTGTAATCTGATTGGATTGACTGGAATCACTGGGACACAGTTAGTGGTGTAACCTTGTGGAGATTGCATTCATTGAGACACAGTTGGTGGTGTAACCTTGAGATGCTGTAGTCTGACTGACAGAGCAGCTGATCAGATAGAAAGGCCACACAGTTCTTTGTTGGCCAACCGTGTCCAAAATATATAGCTTACTTTTCAGGAGAAAGACTGCGCTCTGTCGAGGTGCGAACTTGCGCCTTGCGCACTCGTGGCCATGTATGTGCCAGCATGTTATTTATATTAGGTTGCACTTGTTGGTGGTGACGTCACAGAGAACGCTCCTCCTCCACCAAACTTCACCCACCCCCACCCATCTCCAGCCACCTCCGCCCACCTCCAACCACTTTCAACCAACTACGGCAAGTAAAACATGAAATAGAGCTCGATCACTGGGGCTCTGTCGTTCTTAACTCTTTTACTGCTTCGGACGTTCCTGTTCGCCCCAATTTTCAACCCAGCTCGTTGCCAATACGGCTCGTTCTTTTTACCTTGTCTGATGACTGTAAGCTGATGAGGGGTCGCGCCGCTGTGTACAGTAAAAACATCTCCCGTAATGCTGCTCTCAAAAATCCACCGCACGTTAGCATGGAGTCCCAAGTCTCTTCCTGGCTGTTTTCTGTGGATCTGATCTAGAAAATGCATTTCTATGCTCTGAATGGATGGCAAGCGAAGTGGCCCAATTCACATTAATTCTTGCATAAAGCTGCCCTCTGCCGCCAGTTTGGCTATAAAGTACACATACAGAATGTATGAGAAATGAATTATTTTGTAAAGAATCAATAGATAATTTTCTATAACATCGCAAAGGTAAGCTGCTTTTTGCTGGCACCAGCCCTAATAACGGTCATTGCCATTGTCGGCCCGGCTACGCATGCAGTCTATGACGCTAGTCATGCCATCTATGACCATTCATGTGGAGATAGTTGTTTTATCCATCATTGATTAGAACGACCAAGTCAGACGGAAAGATAAAAAACCTGCGTTGGAGTTGACTGACAGTTTGAGGATCCAATGGAATTAGCAGGTTTAGTCAGAAGAGCCTTTTAATACTTTTCATTGGTTCAATATTTTATGAAATCCACACACGGACGTAAAGGATTTTCAGTAGCACTGATTTATTAAAGACACTGACCATATTATACTGAGCAAAAATCCTTGTGTGTGTGTGTGTGTGTGTGTGCGTGCGTGCGCACGTGCATGCGTGCGTGTGTGTGTGTGTGTGTGTGTGTGTGTGTGTGTGTGTGTCGCGTGCGCGCACGCGCATGTGTGTGTGTACGCATGTGTGAGAGAGAGATAAATGCACTGATGTTAGCGCTGACCTTGTCTGTGAGAGACACTATACCCACAATGCACGCTGTTTCCTGTACTTTCTGTTTCCTGTTTCTGTTTTGACCTCTTTCTCTCTCTCTTCAAGTACAATGTAGAGTTTTTACATTTACTTCTTTGACTTAAAAATAACTATAGAAAGATGCAATTCTGGGAAATTGCGAGTGTGGTGGGTTGCCGTGAAGCGAGTCACACTTGCAAATGAATTCCGTCTTACTATTTGAATTTTTTGTCACACACCAACAGGTTCTCACCCCTATTGCGTCATACAACCGACGCGATCTTAAATACCGAATGCTTCTCACCATAGACGCGGACGGATTGCCTAATGTCTCAAGGGTTAGACGCATTGGGTGGTCTAAGAAGAAAGAAAAAAAAGTAGTTCCTGATGTGGGATTCGATACGCTCTGAAGGCTTCTTGGTTTACCAGCCACCCGTCGCTACCGTTCACGCCACTATAAACGACGGAGCGGCGCCGTCTCAGGCGGCGATGACCCCCGTGAGTCGCCACCGAGGCGAGCGATAGCGAGCCGAGTTGCCGCGACGAGCGGTGGGAACGCCGCATGAGCCGACTCAGCCGCGTTACCGAATTACGTGCCGTTATGGACAGAATAGTAAATCTTGACCAGGGGACTGCTTCCGCCTCCGAATGTGGCTCAAAGAAGGGACTACGTTATCATTTCACGTTTTGTCAAAGATAAAAGCACAAAAAAAAAGGTACTTCACAGTCACTCTCGTTAGCTCAGTCGGTAGAGCATGGACATACAAATCCAGAGACCGGGGTTCGATTCCCCGTGACGGCCGTCAGTGAAAAATCTTCCAGTAAACACATGTCGGCGCATGCGTACTAAGGCTCTGTCTCGTCCAAAAACTCTCCGTCTCCGTCGCACCCTAGACGCAATAGTCACTCCCAAAACGCACGCACGCACACACACACACACACAATAACACACACACACACACACACACACACACACACACACGTTGATTTTGACGGCAGATTTTAATTTGTTTTAGTCATAGTCTTTTGGATAAAATCCCATTTAATTTTTGCCATCTAAAATGTTTTAGATTTAGTCTATTTCTGGTCAGCAAAATATCAAAGGATTTTAGTCAACTAAATCTACAGTTGACTGTGTAATAGGCCTAGTCGGCTAAAATGTATTTAGGCCTTGACGGTGTCATAATGCTTGATTGTCTCCACCAGGCCGAAGGCATGGGGAGACTACGTTTTCGCCCCTGTCCGTCCATCCGTCCGCGTGTCCGTCCGCGTGTCCTTCCGTCTGTGGACAGCTAATCTTCGGCAAAGAAAACCTTTGCCCTGCATGCATTTTTCACATCTGCCTTTAGTGCCACCTTGAGGCCGACTTATGTATAACACATTCTTGATATTATTTATCCAAAAATCACGCAAATCGATACACAGTACTAGCTCATGTGATCAAGATGGATTTGTTTGCATGCATGGATTCCAGTTTGCAGGATTGCTCAGTTTTGAAAAAAAATGCCTCAAATCATGAACGCAGCTTGCGATTTCCGTGAAATCTTGCACGGACATTCCCACTACACTGAGAAAAATATCTCTTCCTATTTACAAAAAAAAATTAATGCAACCAATTGCATCACTAAATTATGTAAATTATACTAGAATATGCCTTGTATCAAATACTTAATTTGTTTAAGTAGTCAACTTATCTTCTCCAGTAAAATTTACAAGAAATTTTCAAGTAAAATCTAAGGCAGTAAAATCCATTAGAAATGTCCAGTAAATTCTACAATGTTTAAGTCACAGTAAATAATACAAGACATTTCAAGTAAAGTCTGCATTTGTAAAATCTACAAGAATATTCAAGTAAAATCTACAAGTATAATAAAATGAATTAATTTAATAAATAAATATTAATATACATTTTAAAGAATAACTTATTTTTTTAAATTGTAATTAGATGCCATTTCTGAAAATACTGTAAATGCTTATATTGTCCTATGAACACCACCAGCATGAGTCAGGTTTAATAACATTTATTCACCATTAACCATCAGGACAGCTTCGGTGGCAGATGCAGTTTACGAGAGGATGTCATTAAAATATTAAAAGAAGATGAAATTGAGCTTAAATTAGGCCATCTTTTATTGAAATTGGAAAGCATTGATAACGTGCCAAGCAAGTGCATTAGTGAACTTTCGGAGCTCCAGTTTATATCTTCTTCCGTGTCAGGTCCAGAGAGTATAAACTTATGGTTGAGGAAACATGTCATTTCTGATTTAGTATACAACCTAGACATGAACGGTAGTCGAACCTTTCAGTATGTTCCCATTCTTGATTCATTGTCACAGGTATTAAGCCAGAAAGACATACAGGAGCAAGCGTGTGTAATATGAATGCTTTAATGAAGCAGAGTTCTGCACTGTATTGTGCTTCTTCAATGTCATCTGTAATATTTGACTGATACTTGAGCACAATTTCATCACGGAAGTCAATTGAAGAATGTGCTGTGTGATTTCTAGATCTATGTGATGCAAAGGTTCCTTTAACATTTGTCTCATAATGACAGTCTTTGAAGACACAGCGCACAGTTTCCTTTTTCTCAAGATGAACTCCAAGATGTTGGAAATAATCCTTCTCGTTGGAAGGAGTAGAACTGCAAAGTTCACACATGAAACAAAAGCCTTCGGTAGTTGACTTGTTTACTTGTTGACGACTATGGGTGGGGTAGTGGTGTCCTGTCTCTGGGGACCACAGGGAGACCGACTGGGTTGGGTGGTGGTGTCCTGTCTCTGGAGACCACAGGGTGACCGACTGGGTGGGGTAGTGTCCTGTCTCTGGGGACCACAGGGAGACCGACTGGGTGGAGTGGTGGCGTCAGCAATCTGGGTGAATAGAGTAAAATCATACATACTTCATTAAACCTCATGACATTTGTGCAAAGAGTTGAACACAATAATTGGTTCTCAAAGAGGATTCCAACTGAGGACTCTGTGGGTTCCTTTAGGGGGTCTAAATTGTTCCATGCAAGTCTGTAACTCTGACAGTGTTCAAATGGAACCAAATGAACCCTAAAAGGTCCCTTTGGTTCCATTAGAACAGAGTCAGCAGTCAGCGTTAAGAGGAGAGCTTGACTTTTTCTACAAGCTGGCTTGTAGATCAGCCATTTCCACTATCAATGTTCTTTTTGAAGTTGTCAAATATGTCAGTAATTTCTTTTTATATTTAGGTTATGTGCAACTTCAAAGCCTAAAAGCCAAACAGATGTAATTCCGTGACAGCCCTATTAAAGTCAAACGGTTGTGTTAGTGTGTGCTAGACTTATGTTCTACCTGTCGCTGGTGACCGCGGAGAGCGACTGGCTTGCGTGCTGTCCTGTCTCTGCCGGGAGGGACCACAGGGAGACCGATAGGGTGGGGGTGGTTGTCAGCGATCTGGTAGAACACAGTAAAATCATACATACTTCGTTAAACCTCATGACATTTGGGCAAAGAGTTTTGAACACAGTAATGGTTCTCAAAGAGGATTCCCACTGAGGACTCTGTGGGTTCCTTTAGGAGGTCTAAATTGTTCCATACAAGTCTGTAACTCTGACAGTGTTCAAATGGAACCAAATGAACCCTACAAGGTACCTTTGGTTATGTGCAACTTCAAAGCCTAAAAGCCAAACAGATGTAATTCCGTGACAGCCCTACATTAAAGTCAAACGGTTGTGTTAGTGTGTGCTAGACTTCTGTTCTACCTGTCGCTGGTGACCGCAGAGAGCGACTGGCTTGCGTGCTGTCCTGTCTCTGCCGGGAGGGACCACAGGGAGACCGATAGCGTGGGGGTGGTTGTCAGCGATCTGGTAGAACACAGTAAAATCATACATACTTCGTTAAACCTCATGACATTTGGGCAAAGAGTTTTGAACACAGTAATGGTTCTTCTACATTAAAGTCAAACGGTTGTGTTAGAGTACGTGTGCTAGGCTTCTGTTATACCTGTCTCTGGTGACTGCGGAGAGCGACTGGATGGGTGGTGCCCTGTCTCTAAGGGGACCACAGGGAGACCGGGTGGGCTTCAGCGATCTGGGTGGACAGAGTAAAATCATACATACTTTGTTAAACCTCATGACATTTGGGCAAAGAGTTTTGAACACAGAAAGTGGTTCTCAAAGAGGATTCCCACTGAGGACTCTGTGGGTTCCTTTAGGGGGTCTAAATTGTTCCATACAAGTCTGTAACTCTGACAGTGTTCAAATGGAACCAAATGAACCCAAAAGGTCCCTTGGGTTCCTGTTAGGGGTCCCGCCTGTGACCCCAAGTATGTGGCACCCTGTCCTTTGAGACCCTATGCGCTGTGTCTGCTGAATAGAGAGAGAGAGACATGCTTTTCACACGGCTGCTGTGTGTTCGTGGAGCTCGACAAGATGGCCTTGGACTGGAATGACTCCTCAGCGCAGCTGGCCAACGCTAACGAGCTGTTATCTTTTATCCGTGAACATGAGATAAGACATCCTGGGAAGAGCGTGTTTCCCAGAAGACTTCTGATGCAAGAGCGGACACTCCCCAGTCTCGCATGAATAGGGGAGTCCTAGCCTGACCTTGACTGTCTGATTTTGCAAAGATGTGCGTGTTAGGGCATGTACGTGCACAGGCGCGTGACAACGTGTGTGTGCTAAAATATGTTCTGTGTGTAAATCACGTCACTGTGACTGCAACGGACTACTGTATAAAGGAGGCTGCTTCGTGTCTCCTGTTACTACTTGTCTGAGTTGTTTTTTAGTTGAGTTGTTGCAGCTATCCCCGGCCCGTTAGGGGTCGGGGATGGACCTGTTTGTACTTAGTGCAATTTCTGCACCACTTGTTCCTGTACTTAGAGAGAGTTTGACTCTGTTTAGTTAAGTACACATACTGTACTTCTTTTTGATTTTCATTACCAATTTCTGTATTGGTGAGCTTATAATTTGTAACTGTTTTTACTTCACTAAAGCGTTTTATTCACTTTTGCTTGGTGTCTGTCTGAAATCATTTTCTAGAGTTTACAACTTTTAAGGTTTTGACTTTTTAACTTCCCTTCGGGGAAGTTCCGCTTCCATGGGAAAGAGGTGTTAGCATCTCAGGGCACTCGAAACCATCTCCTGGCTGTGGGACTGATTGAGACTTTTGGTAAGATTCAACAAGAGTATTAGGTTAGAAGTCTTTTCACCCTATCAGAAGCCAACTCAGCGCGTGCTGAGCTGGTGGGCGAGCTTGACAGATAAAGCACAAATCTCCAAAACCCCTAACCGGATGAACTGATGTTCACTCTGGACGGTTTGTGCTAATAAGTTGAGCTGCGTCTCTCCCGAGCCCTTGGCGAGAGAAGCTACAAGTTCAGACTCACACTTTACACTGTCTTTGTGGTTTTGCATTCTCCATTCAGACCTAAGGTCTACATTTCTAAAGTAAGGTGCATATCTTGGTCTCTAAAATAAATAGTCGCTGTAGAAAGTAATAATATTCACCAGTTAAAGAGGGTCTCATTGATAGCTCAGCTTTCATTCAGAGAAGTGTATTTATATTAGTGTTAAATAAGTATATGTAATGTAAATATGTAAATATGTATATGTATATGTGTAATAGTAGGTTTACACAAACAAGGAAGGTTATTAAACCTGTTTGTGAACTTACATAGGTTTACACAAATGGGAAACTATTTGTGAACTTAGTACACCTACATAGGTTTACACAAATGGGAAACTGTTTGTGAACTTAATACACTTAATGGGTTTACACAAATGAGAAATTGTTTGTGAACTTAAAGGTGTAGTGTAGTGTTAGTGTTTAAAAAGATCCGGTAACTTCTTGGGCTTAGGACCTGGGAAGGGTTCCGGGCGGCGTGAGGAGTACTTTAAAAGGTGGAAGAGTACTCAGTAACTCAAGCTCATTACATGGCGTCCCTGGGTGGATATTGATTGATTATTGATTATTGATTAGTAATTGATTAATTAAATTCGTGTCCACTGCCACATAAAGAATAGCCGAGAGACCCTTGGAATATAGTTATTTACTACGGAAGTAAAGGATAGTTAATATTATCAAGGCTTAAGTGTTTTTATTCACAAAACTCCCCAGAGCGTCGGAGATTTTGAACAGAGTGAAGTGGAGGTCTGTGAGCGCAGCAGACGGCCAGTAATCGGTATCTCCATCAGGAACTAGATAAACTAGCAGTTGAGAACATCTAATAATATTATAACGACTTTGCGACCAACCTAAGTTATTTGGGCATGGACTCCGCCAATCCCACCGCCGCAGACAACGCTCCCTCGGGAGCGGTCGGCGGGGCGAGCCCACATCGGCTCAGCTTAGGTTGGAGAACTCGGTAATAGTACATATTGACCAAGTTCGCAAGACCAGGTGAGCACTGAGAAATGGCCGAAGCTTCGGGTTGTAAACCCCTAGTTAGGAATGGAGAGGTTACGCCAGACATGGGGCAGGTAACTGTTGGTTCTCGTAAGGAGATGCCCTTTGCCTTGGAGTTGCCAGACATGAAGTGTTGATCTGTGTAGCGCCAGGACAGTCCCCGCCCCCTGGGGACAGTGGAGTTGGAAAGAGTGCCAGAGTGCCTTTGGGCCCAAGGGGGGACCCAGGGGATGTCGAGCATTGGTTTGCCCGGGGTGCTACGTCCTGTATGGACTGTGCATCGTCCTGGCAGCCTATCCTGTTATGACCGCTGAAGCTGTGGTCAGATGTTCTTGCTCATGGTTGGGCATTGCCCTGGCCGAATGCAAATGCCAGAGGGGGTGTTAGGGGTCCTGACTGTGACCCCAAGAATATGGCCCCCCTGTCCTTTTAATCCATATGCACTATTTGTACTGCATAGAGAGAGAAATACATGCTTTTGCACACTGCTGACAAAGCTGATCTGTGTTCATGCATCCAGCTAGACAAGGTGGCCTTGAACTAGGGTGACACCTCAACACAGCTGGCCGGCACTAATGAGCTCTTATCTCTTATCTCTCAACGGGAGATATATTTCCCGTGGGAAGAGAGAGGAGGAACCCGGAGGGAGGGGCACCCCCTCCCTAGGGAGGAGCTATGGCCTGAGGCTCTGTATATAAGGAGCTCCTCAGGCAAGCTCTCGTCACAAACGTCTGCTGACCATCATATGGGACACTTCTCAAACCTTCCTATTTCTTTGTGGAGAATTGGAACCTGACGACGACCTAGACATGGCCAGCGAAGGACAAGAGCAGATCATCTCCATTTGCCTGGACGACATGGATGATGACAATCTTCTTGCTAATAACTCTGGAGATACAGGCTGTCCAGGCTGTGTCAGCGGCTGCCCAGCCTGTCCAGATGAGCACATTATTGATTTGCATAATAGCAAACACCCGGAGAACCAGATCTCTGGATATCTCCCAGAGGAAGATCGGAGTGGTGCCTCCACCCCGGCTCCAGTGGATCAACCAGCGGAGTCCTCTGTGCCCATTGCGGGTGCTGTCTGGAAGGTGGTGTTTCCCTCACTTCTGGGGGACCTCGCTGACGATGAAGACTACGAGATGCCCAGGATGCAGCTATATGGCATCAAAGGCAACAAGATCAACGACGATGCCCTGAAGGTTCCTCAAGTTTGGGAGCAGATCGCGGGCATCAGACGAGGACACCTGTCCAACAGAGAGCCGTTCCTGACACCTACTTGGGAAGACTACGTGTTACTGAAAGGCTACTCCATCAAGAGATTGGTGAACTATTCCCGCCTGATAGGAGACAACTGGCGCTCTATCGTGCCTGCATGTGTAACCATTTACAGGGTGATGGTGAGTTCTCTGCGTTACCAGGCGGGCCAAGTGTGGGCCATCATCGAAACCCAGGGATCAGGGCAGAATCGCTTTGGTTGCCTGGAAGCCATGTTGGGACCTCGTATGGAATATGGAAAAACAGGAATCCGGGATGCCTACCGAGATCCTGCAATATACCCATCTGATGCTGTCGCAGCTGCCATTGAGGCGAAAGCACGAGAGGGGAGCCAGGGTGCCAGAGGGGGTCTTAGGGGCCCTGGGGCTCCTGCTCGGGACCCCAAGAATGTGGCACCCAAGCTATTCAAGCCGCAAGGCAAGAAGGCCTCGAGAAAGGAGACCCAGCCCAAGGCTGAGACAACTGAGGCCAAGGGTTCAAAAAACGGAGAGCGGGGAGCCACCAAAGGGGCTCCCCCGAAGAAGGCTCCAACATTCCTGCCTGCAGGAGAATGGGCCGCCCTCCCACAGGAGGAGAAGGAGGCAAGGATAGCCCTGAGAGCGGCAGCGAAAGCCGCGCGCAAGGCTCAAGAACAGGACCCACCTGACTCCGTGGTGGCTGCGGATGAGAGGATCCAGGGTGCCAGAGGGGGTGTTAGGGGTCCCGCCTGTGACCCCAAGTATGTGGCACCCTGTCCTTTGAGACCCTATGCGCTGTGTCTGCTGAATAGAGAGAGAGAGACATGCTTTTCACACGGCTGCTGTGTGTTCGTGGAGCTCGACAAGATGGCCTTGGACTGGAATGACTCCTCAGCGCAGCTGGCCAACGCTAACGAGCTGTTATCTTTTATCCGTGAACATGAGATAAGACATCCTGGGAAGAGCGTGTTTCCCAGAAGACTTCTGATGCAAGAGCGGACACTCCCCAGTCTCGCATGAATAGGGGAGTCCTAGCCTGACCTTGACTGTCTGATTTTGCAAAGATGTGCGTGTTAGGGCATGTACGTGCACAGGCGCGTGACAACGTGTGTGTGCTAAAATATGTTCTGTGTGTAAATCACGTCACTGTGACTGCAACGGACTACTGTATAAAGGAGGCTGCTTCGTGTCTCCTGTTACTACTTGTCTGAGTTGTTTTTTAGTTGAGTTGTTGCAGCTATCCCCGGCCCGTTAGGGGTCGGGGATGGACCTGTTTGTACTTAGTGCAATTTCTGCACCACTTGTTCCTGTACTTAGAGAGAGTTTGACTCTGTTTAGTTAAGTACACATACTGTACTTCTTTTTGATTTTCATTACCAATTTCTGTATTGGTGAGCTTATAATTTGTAACTGTTTTTACTTCACTAAAGCGTTTTATTCACTTTTGCTTGGTGTCTGTCTGAAATCATTTTCTAGAGTTTACAACTTTTAAGGTTTTGACTTTTTAACTTCCCTTCGGGGAAGTTCCGCTTCCATGGGAAAGAGGTGTTAGCATCTCAGGGCACTCGAAACCATCTCCTGGCTGTGGGACTGATTGAGACTTTTGGTAAGATTCAACAAGAGTATTAGGTTAGAAGTCTTTTCACCCTATCAGAAGCCAACTCAGCGCGTGCTGAGCTGGTGGGCGAGCTTGACAGATAAAGCACAAATCTCCAAAACCCCTAACCGGATGAACTGATGTTCACTCTGGACGGTTTGTGCTAATAAGTTGAGCTGCGTCTCTCCCGAGCCCTTGGCGAGAGAAGCTACAAGTTCAGACTCACACTTTACACTGTCTTTGTGGTTTTGCATTCTCCATTCAGACCTAAGGTCTACATTTCTAAAGTAAGGTGCATATCTTGGTCTCTAAAATAAATAGTCGCTGTAGAAAGTAATAATATTCACCAGTTAAAGAGGGTCTCATTGATAGCTCAGCTTTCATTCAGAGAAGTGTATTTATATTAGTGTTAAATAAGTATATGTAATGTAAATATGTAAATATGTATATGTATATGTGTAATAGTAGGTTTACACAAACAAGGAAGGTTATTAAACCTGTTTGTGAACTTACATAGGTTTACACAAATGGGAAACTATTTGTGAACTTAGTACACCTACATAGGTTTACACAAATGGGAAACTGTTTGTGAACTTAATACACTTAATGGGTTTACACAAATGAGAAATTGTTTGTGAACTTAAAGGTGTAGTGTAGTGTTAGTGTTTAAAAAGATCCGGTAACTTCTTGGGCTTAGGACCTGGGAAGGGTTCCGGGCGGCGTGAGGAGTACTTTAAAAGGTGGAAGAGTACTCAGTAACTCAAGCTCATTACAGTTCCATTAGAACAGAGTCAGCAGTCAGCGTTAAACTGATCAGCCATTTCCACTATCAATGTTCTGCTAGGCTTCTACCTGTCTATGGTGACCACAGGGAGCGACTGGCTTGGGTGCTGTCCTGTCTCTGCCGGGACCACAGGGAGACCAATAGGGTGGGCGTCAGCGATCTGGGAGAACAGAGTAAAATCATACATACTTCGTTAAACCTCATGACATTTGGGTAAAGAGTTTTGAACACAGTAAGTGGTTCTCAAAGAGGATTCCCACTGAGGACTCTGTGGGTTCCTTTAGGGGGTCTAAATTGTTCCATGCAAGTCTGTAACTCTGACAGTGTTCAAATGGAACCAAATGAACCCTAAAAGGTCCCTTTGGTTCCATTAGAACAGAGTCAGCAGTCAGCGTTAAGAGGAGAGCTTGACTTTTTCTACAAGCTGGCTTGTAGATCAGCCATTTCCACTATCAATGTTCTTTTTGAAGTTGTCAAATATGTCAGTAATTTCTTTTTATATTTAGGTTATGTGCAACTTCAAAGCCTAAAAGCCAAACAGATGTAATTGTCAACGACAAAAACAATTAAATTGTTAATCGCAATTATTTGAGTGACAATTAATCGTCATGTAAAATGTCATAATCGTGACAGCCCTACATTAAAGTCAAACACTGTGTGCTAGGCTTCTGTACCTGTATCGGGGGACCACGGAGACCGACTGGCTTGGGTGGCGTGTCCTGTCTCTGCGGGGACCGCAGGGACCGATTGGGTGGGCGTCAGCAATCTGGGAATAGAGTAAAATCATACATACTTCATTAAACCTCATGACTGGCCATTCTGCGCAAAGAGTTGAGCACAAGGGTGAGAAAGGGGTGTACTAAACTAGGCGGGCTTCCAATGAAAAGGTTTGAGCACCACAGTCTCTCAAGAACAGACTAACTGAGCTCCATTTAAGTTAAAAGGACCTTTTCTTTGACGATGGCTGGCCAGATTGCTGACATAGAAACATAGGTTTTTCAAAAAATCTTAGAAGGATTCAAAAGACACTTATGGAATCGAAAATTCTAATTTTTACAATTTTTCAAAAATAGCAGATCTACAAGCTCGCAGCGTGGCACTCTGTGCCGCGCTGTGAGCTTGTATATCTGCTATTTTACAATAGTTAAAGCATAAAATAATGATACACAATAATGTGTACCCGTTCTGAATGGGTTAAATGCTTTTACAATTATCAGAAATATGAACATAAACACATGTTTTAAAATTACATCATACATTATTAGTTAGTTATCAATGGATGAGAATAGAGAATACAATCAATTAGAATACAGACTCCTCAACCCCCTATGGGGTTTACTGTGTGTTTCTGTACAGTGTTCTGACTTTGAAACATGCGTGTCCAGTCCTTTCCACACACAACAGTATATATCTAGATAGCATACACTTCCCAAATCTTTGGTTAAACTCACAGACCATTACATTCCACGAAGAAATAGTTTTTAAGACACGAAAAACACACCCACGCTGAATCCGTAACATTATAAGTCACACTTACATAACACAATGCATGGGATGTAGGCGCAAATTAAACAGTCGGATTCCCCTGGTCCGCACCAGTTCCAGTCAGCTGCTAGGCGCCAGCTTAGGCAGCCCGCCGGGGCGGCCGTCTCCCGAGGGGAGCGGGCCCGCGGCGAGTACCGTAGCTGAGGAGATCCGCGAGTAGGGCCCGGCGCACGTCCAGAGTCGCCGTCGGCCCGTGGCGCCCGCCCCCGCCGACCGACTGCCTTCCCCGGGCGGGTTGTGCCGGCCGCGGCGGCGGCTCGCGACGGCGGCGGAGCCCCGAGGCACCGACCGCCGCCACGAGACCACCACGCGACCGGCCGCCTGCCCGGTTCCGAACCGCCGGCAACGGGGAGGCTGGAGGAGCGGTTGCTGGAGGGCAACCGCTCCTCCAGCCGCGGCGCGAGCCCAGCGGCCCGTGAAAATATTTGACTCGACACGTTTGCTTTGATTTTTCTTCTAAATAGCTAGAACATGCCACCGCTGTTTTAAGAAAAAACAATCCTAAAAACACTTGCGGAACTGAACCTCAATAAAATGCAAAGCTTGTAAGCTAATTTAATCCTTACCTTGAAGTTATAAAACGTAGCTTTGTCCGAGGTTCTGTAAAATCTGTAATGGCGACGCCGGCGACCTGCTTCTTCTTTCTTCTCAGTTCAAACTTTTTGAAAGGGGCGTGTACTTCTTGCTAGTTGCAGATCACTAAATTCTACAGATGTTCATTGCCTGTAGAAATTAGTACGTTTTGATTGTTGAGTTTGGCTGTAGATATTAAGTGATTGTATTAGTTGAATTTGTGTACTGAACAAGATTGGTTGGTTTTAAGTAAATAAAGCTATTTGAGGAATAAATGCACTTATTCTTGTATTTTCAACAAGTGATATTTCACATAATACGGGACATATTTATATAAACGAACAAACTTGATTTGTTATTGTAACTTTTAAAATATTTAATTATGTTACATCTACTGGACATCAGGATCATTTCTTTCAGTGTAGGTCAAGGAACAAATTCCACCCTTTTCACATTGGTCTGTTATAGCGCCACCAGCAGGTTGACCTTTGCAAAACAAATCATGCATGCAGCGTCCGATTGCCATGAAAGGCCGAAGAAGACATGGCACCCTTTTCACATTGGCCTATTATAGCGCCATCAGGAGGCCACAATAACCTACCTGACCTGGCGGAGACCTGTGCTCGGAAGAGCAATGCTTCTAGTTTTACACTTGATTGCGTGCCGATTTACAAAACGTAAAGCGCAGCGCAACGGGTTGTGACACAAACACACACATGCATTCACGTGCACATGTGCACGGTGCGTGTGGTGTAAGTGTGGCAGTGGGCCAAGGTTCAACAAACACACACACACACACACACACACACACACACACACACACACACACACACACACAGTGTTAGGGTTCAGCTGCTGGGGACAGAATTAGAGTCAAACAGCTGAGCTCCTGTGGGATGTGGTCATGTGACCCCCCCCCCCCCACACACACACACACACACACACACACACACTCTCTCTCTTAGGTTACCAAATTTCACAGCTGCATGCGTGCGTGCATGTGTATACTTGTTTTACTACACTAGACCAGTGGTGTTTGGGGACCCCTGGGGGTCCTTGAGGTAGTTCCAGGGGGTCCCCAGTTAAATAATAATAGTATAGGAACCAAATGGACCCTTATGGGTATGTAACTCAGAGAGTGTACAAATGGAACCTTAACATTAATTACAATATAAATTGGGGTCTCAGAAATAGAAATGCCATTAAATGGGGGGCCGTATCCTAATGCCTAATGTCAAACTGGGGGTCCTTCAGCAATGAAAATCACTGCTAGAGCCATAAAAATCTTCTCGTATGGGGGTCCCTGGCATATCTTTTCAAATGGGGGTCAATTTGGGGGTCCTTGACATGAAAAGGTTCAAGAACCACTGTACTATGGACAAATGACTATAGTATAGCATAGTAGCATGTAAATGTGAATTGTCCAGGTCTTCAAAACAGAAATGTTAGTTTTATGGTGAAATAATATTTCTGGGAGCAACGCTACATTGACTCAAACCTACAACACAAAGATAAACAGTGAGTTTGTATCTTTGTAGCTGAAGTTGAAACCAAACCAGCTCAACTGTTTTGTAGCTTTGGAGCTTTGGATCTCTAGTAGCTTTTGCAGCAGCTACAAAATGTTGAATGTGTCTCTGTGTCTTCATTTGGCTTCTATTGATAATGAATGGAAGCCTGTATCAAGGATGTTCACAGTTACAACACCAGCGGCAGCTCCACAGATCACGTCCACGTTCTGTTATGAGTTAAAAAAAGGACCTCAATTAAATTTAGGCCTAGAATTATTGAATGCTTTAACTATTGAAAAATAGCAGATACACAAGCTCACAGCGCGGCACCGAGTGCCGCGCTGCGAGCTTGTAGATCTGCTATTTTTGAAAAAGTCGTGAAAATGTGTGCAAATCTTTGAATATATGTATTTTTAAAGCGAACGTTTGTAACTCACAATTTGCTTCTGGGGGGTCCCTGGAACTAAATATTTTGAGATAGGGGTCCATGGCCAAATAAATATCAGTTTGGGGTTCCTTCACATGAAAAGGTTTGAGAACCACTGACATAGTAGTCTCTCAAGAACAAACTAACTGAGCTCCAGTTAAGTGAAAAGGACCTTTTCTTTGATGATGGCTGGCCAGATTGCTGACACAGAAACATAGTTTTTTCAAAAAATCTTAGAAGGATTCAAAAGACACTTATAGAATCGGGTCAAAAATAGCAGATCTACAAGCTCGCCGCGCTGTGAGCTTGTATATCTGCTATTTTTCAATAGTTAAAGCATAAAATAATGATACACAATAATGTGTACCCGTTCTAAATGGGTTAAAACAAGCCCAAAAGCTTTTTTGGGGTGTCCTTTTAGTTGACACTGTACCAGTGAACTGTACTGTCATGAAACTGTACCTTTTTCCTATGCAAACGTCTAATAAAGTCTTCTGTCAATCAATGTATCTACTGTGAAGCATAAAGTCCAGTCCACACCCACAGCAACTCCTTGCAAAACACACCCTTTCAGAGAGCGTTGCAGCTGGTCCGGACTGTTAGCTGAGAGAGATGAAGCAGGGACCCCTTAGCGGAGAGAGATGAAGCAGGGACCCCTTAGCTGAGAGAGAGATGAAGCAGGGACCCCTTAGCTGAGAGAGAGATGAAGCAGGGACTCCTTAGCTGAGAGAGAGATGAAGCAGGGACCCCTTAGCTGAGAGAGAGATGAAGCAGGGACTCCTTAGCTGAGAGAGATGAAGCAGGGACCCCTTAGCTGAGATAGAGATGAAGCAGGGACCCCTTAGCTGAGAGACAGATGAAGCAGGGACCCCTTAGCCGAGAGAGAGATGAAGCAGGGACCCCTTAGCCGAGAGAGAGATGAAGCAGGGACCCCTTAGCTGAGAGAGAGATGAAGCAGGGACCCCTTTGCTGAGAGAGACGAACACCAAACCTCTTTGCAAATAGCAGATCTACAATTGAGTACCTGAGACGAAAAACATTCTAAGTCCATATTTTTACATTTTTGAATATAGATATTTTTTTGATTTACCAGACTGTGAACCACAAACTAGTAGTTTTTATTATGTTAAATCGTTAATGCACTCACCCCTCATGTTGTTCAATTGTCTGTTTAATGTTATCTGCTCCCTTTGTCTGCTGAATATTGCTTTTACGGACTAATACTGTTGTTCCACAAACTGTTGGAGATATACTGTTTTTTCCACTTTCCATAAGTATTATGTCTTATAATTCCTAATCATAATGAGTTAACCAAAACAAAATTGAACAAATTGAGGGGGGAGTGCATTAAGAATGAAAAACTACTAGTTTGTGTTTTACAGTCTGGTAAATCAAAAAAATATCTACAGTATATTCAAAAATGTAAAAATATGGACTGAGACAGTTTTTCGTCTCAGGTACTCAGTTATGGGCTTGTATATATCTGCTATTTTTGACTAATGTTCTCCCAGGATGCGGGGGTTCAAGTGGGGTCTTTGAGTGTTCAACGTGTCCCTACATAGTACCGAGGCAGCCTTTGGGATATAGAGACAATTAAAAACATTTCTTCTTTCCTTCCCTTTCCGTTCAAAGACATGAATACTAATTGTCTCAGGAGGATGATCGGCCATTTGGGAATCGGAAGGCACCATCAGTGTGTGAATGTGTGTGAACGGGTGAATGTGAATGTAATGCATTGCAATGCGCTTTTGATAAAAGGTGCAATATATATAAATGCACAGTTTCCCATTTATTTTACCATGTGGTCTCAAAAGCCCACAGACAACAATAAAAGAACATACTGTATCAAGCAGCCCACATATATAAAATTACAATAAAAGAACACCAGCCCACATACTGTACCGGTATACCTGACATGAAAGGAAATGCTCTCTGCAGCAGATCTGTGATTGTTTCCATGCATTGTTTCCTGGCCTGCAGTAATAATAATAATAATAAAAACACCAGCGCCTTGTTTTCACTGTCAGCAAACAGCAAGGAAAGAGCTGAGCTCTGCAGTGAACATTACTCCTGGGTCTGTGGGTCAGCTGTAGCCCTATAACTAACCAGCACCACTAGAACTACCAAGCTCCTATATTCTACACACACACGCACGCACGCACGCACGCACGCACGCACGCACGCACACACACACGCTTGCTGAAAACAATGCCCAAATTCGGGGATGAGCATGCTGACATCACTGGTACTAAACAGTGTCGCCACCATGGTAACTGGCGCGAGCTGAAACGATGCCCAAATTTGGAGATGATATCCGCCATCTGTCTGCATGCTGACATCACTGATAATAAACAGCCGCATGCTGAAACAATGCCCATACATCACAGACAGGTATTGCACAACTGGACGTGAATGGTGACTGTTCTGCCCAACGGGCACCGGTCTGGGTTCTCCAACATTACTTCTGAAGCCCGTATCAGAGTGTACGGTGGAGAGCTATCCACCGGTGGAGAGCTTTCCACCTCAAGTCAGAAAATAAGTGTAGGACATCATAGTCACTCACGGTGGAGTCCTGTACACCGTGACTGACTGGTCTAGATTGACCAATCAGTGAACGGGGTGTAGAGCCTGTCTGTCTGATAGTAAAAACAGAGAGATGTGTTGGGACTCGCGGTGGAAAGCTCTCCACCGTGAGGAATGATGTAACGTTGTAGTTTCATGACTCAAAAAGACTCAAAAAGACTACACCGCGGTGTAAAGCCTTCCACCGCCCAGGCGACTATGATGCCGGCTTGAGACTCCTACATTCAATCCCTCATATACAGGTACAGTACTGTGCATACCCCCCGGGCACATGACTAGTACAATTTAAGTTATTATTATAGAAATACTTACCTCATGTATATATATCTACACACACATGAGGTAAGTATTTCTATAACTTAAATTCTTCCCAGTCCAGAGGCAGGTGAGTATTTAGATCAACGAAGGTATTTCTAATAATAAATCAATTCATGCAAGTTGACGATGTCATAAATGTCACGTGTGATCTATCCCTATGGAATGTATGGCATGCATGTGCAAAAAACACATTTGAAATATTGATTTGATGCTCATATTAACCAATAGTATTAAGTTTGTTTTTATTTGCACATGCATGCCATAAATTCCATAGGGATAGATCACACATGACATTTATGACATCAGCTTGCGACAGGTATTTCCCCTATTGAGTGAAAGATTAGCTATTTCTAGAAGAAATAAAACATTTAAGGTGTTTTTAATTTTACATTGTAGTTATAGAGGACAATTATAACACAGCGGAGGAGGATAGGTTATGTGGTCTGTGTGATCTCAATGAAATTGAAAATGAAATGCATTTTGTTTTCTACTGCCCATTCTACAATTATTATATTAGGCAAGGCCTCTTTAATAAGGTAGATCCAAATTATGAGTGTGTGTGGTTGGATGACTCTGAGAAGCTAAAACGACTCTTTGAATGTGATATTTATTTTTTTGCCTCATTTCTTGACAAGGCTTGGTCAATGAGAAAGAGGGCCATTTACATGTAAAATTGTTTTGTCTTGTTTGTTCTTAGTTTGTTCATGTGTATATTGTATGTACATTTACTGTGTTGATGTCAGTGTACTGACATCTTTTTGTGTAATGTGTCATATAATCCCATATGGGATGGGCCAAATTGATGGCATGACACGTAAATAAATCATTCATTCATTCATTCATTCATATAATGTATTAAGGCATATTTGTCGTATTAGCCAGGGATCCCTTTAACGTGTATAAGAACCTGGTGCAGATAGAGAGAGCTTTTATTAGCTGATCATCACCGCCTGGGAAATCCAGTCGCCACGAGGAAGCACGTCAGATCAGAGCTCAGATACAGAGGAGAGAAGAAAAAGTCAAATAATTATGGAGGAAGAAATTAACCAGGTTCTTTATTTATTCACAAGGTTTGGAGGCCAAGGTGGTGTGCGTGTGTGTGCGTGTGTGCACCACAATATGTGCATGTGTGCTTTGATTGATTGAAGACTTTATTAGTTTGCATAGGAAAGGGTACAGTTTCATGACAGTACAATTCACTACAATGTCAACTAAAAGGAGTAAGCCTAGTACGTTTCTCGGCTTATTTACACAGGAAACCTTTATGTATCTCATATAACATTGAATGACAGACAGATAGAACACAGTAGGCCTACTATGCAGTAGATATTGTCAGAAACAAACTAAAAACTGTGCAAAAAATATAAATATTTACAATAGAAGGGTCAGGGGGAGAGTAAGGCTAGGCTAGGTTTATGTTTACCAGTTACGAGTGGCTGCCGCCTGTAAGTGTTTTTTTTTTTTCAGGGCGATTTTAAAGAATGTTAGGGATTTACACTCCTTTAAGGCCTTCGGTAAGGCGTTCCACATTTTGGTGGTATAGCAGAAGAACGATTTTGACCCTTGTGTCTGCGTACTCGCGCACATGCTTGTGTGCATGTGTGTGTGTGTGTGTAAGGGGGGGGGGGTCACTCCAGAAATTAGGTAATATTGACATGCTGGGTTAAGACCCTCCCTCCTCACAACAATGGATCAATGACTCTGATCGATATCTGGATCTCTGACAATAACTGATCTGAACGTGTGATCAAAACCCACGCCTTTTCTTTATCTTTTCTGCACATGTGTGGATAATATACTCTTATTTACAAACTACAGCAAGAATCTCTCTCTCTCACACGCACACACACACACACACGCACGCACGCACGCGCGTACACACACGCGCGTGCGCGCGCACACACACACACACACACACACACACACACACACACACACACACACACACACACACACACACACACACACACACACACACACACACAGCATGGGGGTGCATGAGCAGGGGGGCTCTCCTTCCCCTGACACTGCATGATTGGTCACTTTTTCCCTCTCTCTCTCTCTCCCTCTCTCTCTGTCGCTCTCTCCCTTCCTGCTTAAATAGTTTTAACAAAAGAGGTGGGTGGGGGCCTGGGGGGCGAGAGAGAGAGAGAGAGGGAGGGAGAGAGAGACATAGGGAGGGAGGGAGAGAGAGAGATAGAGAGAGAGAGAGGGGGGAGAGAGAGAGAGAGAGAGAGAGAGAGAGAGAGAGAGAGAGAGAGGGAGAGGGGGAGGGTCAGTGTGGTGGTGTGTGTTGGGGGAGGGGATGTTATGTGTAGCTCTGTTGTCACTAGGCTGAGGAGGAGGGACAAGGGAGAGTGTTGCCATGTCTGATTATTATAAGCAACTTTGGGCTGTTTTTTTCTGTGAAGTTGCTTGTAGTTTGGTTGCACTTTTTTGGGGGGGCTTGCTCTACATTTATAATGCTTTATTGGCATAAGGCCATATGAGGAACGCTAAAATGTGGAACGCCCTACCGAAGGCCTTAAAGGAGTGTAAATCCCTATCTTCCTTTAAAACGGCACTGACATTTCTGCATAGTAGTGTGTTTTATTTGTCTGTCTTATAACAAATAACTCCAATTGAAACAAGCCCAGAATCTTTTGAGGTATCCTTTTAGTTGACCTTGTGCCAATGAACTGTACGGTCATGAAACTGAACCTCTAAGAAAGTCTTCAATCAATCAATCAATCAATCAATCAATCAATCAATCAATCAATTAATCAATCAATCAATGTTTACATTGCCAAAGCAAGTGTTGAACCTGGAACCATGGGATTCACAAAGCGGTCGCTCGTTTCCTATAATGTTGTTTATTACTGGTTCTCCAAAATTTTCATATATGATTTAATGTATTTTGTGCCACTTCCAAAGGACCCCCATAGGCTACAACATGCATGATCTTAAAATGTTTAAAAAATAGCCTACCCCACATGTTCCTCCTCATTCTTAAATAGCAGATGTACAAGCTCACAACGTGAGCTATATAGGCCTATAGCTCCTTTCTGAACCTCTCCCTCCTCTATACAAATTCGAGATGAGGTTCCTGGAAGTTACATGCCCAGATGAGATTTTGAGAGTGATGAGAGTTCGCCACGCTTTCAAGATTCTTGATTTTGAGAGTGATGAGAGTTCGCCACGCTTTCAAGATTCTTACCTTTACCAAACATCGTAACCAAAAAGTCAAGGTTGCATACCCGTCTCTCAGATGTATAGTTTTTAAGCGATAATAACTCAAAATCAAAACATTTTTTTTTTTTTTTTTACAGAAGCAGTAATGCACATGCGTGACTGGCCATGGGACGATACGCGACATTATCTTTTATCGAGATAAAAAACACTCACGATAATCGTATCGTGGAGATTAAATTTATCGTGATATCGTCCTCCGTCATGCACTGGGATCAATTCACCTTTTATTTGCCGAGCTGCATATCCGGTATCACTCCATAATTGGTAAAAGGTACTTATAATATACGTACTTGATAGGCCCCTACAGTCTTTTTTTCACTCTCTATCAAATGTCTTTGCCAAAAAATAGCCGGTTTGCGTGCGTTGTGAGCTTGTAGATCGACTATTTTTTGGCAAATGTTTCGCCCCAGAATAGTGGATTTTGATATCGCTATAATCTCGTAAATCGCGACTTCTTTTGTCACAATAATCGTGATATGAAATCTTCATATCGTCCCATCTCTAATCTGTGTGGCAGAAAACCAAGCGGTTGGGGGTGACTAAAACAGCGATTTCAATCTATCGCTTTGATCTTCTCCACCGCTTAAAAACTATAAGCGGCAGGCCTATCTGAAAGACGTGTATATACAACCTTTACTTTTTGGATACAATGTTTGGTAAAGGTAAGAATCTTGTAAGCGTGGCGAACCATCTTTCTGCTTTTTTTTTTTTTTTTTGTAGACCGGGTTACTTATTTCGCTCTCGCACTATCTGGCAACACCGGTGAGAGAGCGTAGCAGTGTGAAGGATAGAGTTCCATCCACACAGTGGGAGAGAGAGAGAGAGAGAGCGAGAGAGAGCGAGAGAGAGAGAGAGAGAGAGCGAGAGAGAGAGAGAGAGAGAGAGAGAGAGAGAGAGAGAGAGAGAGAGAGAGAGAGCTTTGCTCCACGCAGTCAGTCAGTTCTGCAGCAGATATAGGGCTACTTTGTGGACATAAATAAATAACACGGGATTATTTACATAATAATTACACAGAAGGAGCTCTTTTACCAGAGATACAGGCATGAACAGGTGAGGCTTATGAGTTACAGGCATGACTATACTAGTCTGTTTACCATGCAATATGCCTTTAAATGCATCTAGAATAAATAGTAACAGGAGCTTTACCCTTAGCCTACCTACATCTGCTCTGCTGTGTAGCCTAGGTCTCTCTCTCTCTCTCTCTCTCTCTCTCTCTCTCTCTCTCTCTCTCTCTCTCTCTCTCTCTCTCTCTCTGAACAATTGTGTATTCCCTTGTGTATTCGGCCAAATACATACTAGCTGTATATCTTTTGTTAACATACTGCATTAAGGTAGAGAGGGAGAGAGAGAGAGAGAGAGAGAGAGAGAGAGAGAGAGAGAGAGAGAGAGAGAGAGAGAGAGAGAGAGAGAGAGAGAGAGAGAGGCACACACAGAGAGGTACAAAGTTCTATGATTTGTGGGTGTGTTTTTGTTAAAGCAGCAGTATAGGCTATAACTTGTATCTTCTTTTCTCACAACCAACCATCTTGTTGTGGTTGTGGGGGAAAAATCACACACGCACGCACGCACGCATGCACGCGCGCGCACACACACACACACACACACACACACACACACACACACACACCAATTAACTCCAATGCATGCAGAAATAGCATTCGTGCATCATGATTCACATGCATGCATGCATGCACACTCACACACGCACGCACGCACGCACGCACGCACAGCCATGATAAAGCTGTAAACCCCCCATGGTCTCTTTAGTTAGTAGAACCTGCGATTAAAA
>NC_137815.1:25089362-25124362 GCF_963921795.1 Nannobrachium achirus
GTGTGTGTTTAAGCCCGTAGCCCAATCAGGGACCAGCATTTCTGGCAACGTCATCATTAACAGCCAATGAGGGACCAGCATTCCTGGTGATGCCAGTGGTGATGCCAGTGGCACCTCATGGCGCACTCTGCTGGCGCACAAGTAGGCCATGTATGGCCTAGTTGTGCACGAGGCGCAAGTTGCCACCTCGACAGAGTAACAGTATGTTACACCAAAACTTTATAGACCAAGGTTATTCTCCTCAAAAAACTGACCGACAGTACAAAGGCAGGGCCTTTAGCCAATGAGGAGCAGCGTTCTTGGTGACATCACCACCAACAAGTGCGACCTTATATAAATAACAACAACACCCACATGAAATAGATACTAAAGTATATAAAATGTAGGAGTCTCAGAAGTAATGTTGGAGTGCCCGTTGGGCAGATATTTATGCCCATATATGTTGAAGCGCCTGTTGGTAGATCTTTGTGCCCATACATGGTGTTCATGCGAGTGTTGGAAATAATATGTGTTTTGTTAAGCTTTCGTGTGTATATCTCTGGGTTTAAGTTATACTGTGTTTACTCATATTTGTTCTACTAAAATCGAATCAAACTGGACTGCATTCTGTCGAGGTGCCAACTTGCGCTGTGTTATTTATATCAGGTCGCTCTTGTTGGTGGCGACATCACAGAGAACGCTAGCTGCTGCTCCCTCATTGGCTAAATATACATTACATATAGATACATACATACATACATACAGTGTATCTACAGACAGCACCGAGCAAGTCATTATTCTGTCAATCATATTTCAGTAGATTCCGTGCCAGTGGATCTTCAATGAGCCCATACCAGATTCAGTAGATTCAGTAGATTCCGAGCAAGTCATTATTCTGTCAATCATATTTCAGTAGATTTCGTGCCAGTAGATCTTCAACGAGCCCATACCAGATTCAGTAGATTCCGTACATCTTCATTCGTTTATTGTTTTGTTTGATTGTTTGTTTGTTGGTTTTTCATTGTGTAAAGCGTGCTTTGGGTTCATGAAAGACGCTATATCAATTCAAGCTATTATTATTATTATTATTATTACCCTTATTATATTGTGAGTTTATGTAGGGGTATATTGCCTATTGGTGGTTTGACGATGCATATCTATAGGGTTTCAGTGGTTAACCTATGCTGCTACTGCAGGACTGATGAATATTCTCATAGTATTGATCAGGCTATTGATCAGCGCCAGCTTTAACCAGATTAACACTCTAACATGATTGGAATAATTCATCAGGGATTTTAACCTTGATTTCTTGAGATTCCAAAGAGATTGTTTTACCTATGCATCAATACCACAACGTTAGACATACTCTGTTACAAGTAATAAAGGCTTGTATTCAAAAGGTTACTTGAGTAAAAGTACTAAAGTATTGGTTTTATGTACTTGCGGTGCGTATACTCAAATGTATGAACATTTGGCAAACATTTACAAAATAGCCCACAACGTACCAAAGTGTCAAGTAGAGAAGTGGTTCTCAACCTTTTCAGGCCGCGACCCCCAAAATAATCATACTTTATCTGGGGATCCCCACCCTGACGAGCACTAAGAGTTGAGGCATTACATTTTGTATAACACGGTTCTATTGTGAAAATACCAGATCTACATGCTCACAACGCCTCACATTGCGAGGCGTTGTGAGCATGTAGATCGGCTATTTTCCCAATTTCTGCCTATAATATTTGACAATTTGACCAATGTTTAATTTGTCATTTTAGAGGTATTAAAAAGTCCTTAAATTGTCACTTAAGAAATGTGCATAATACCCTCTACACACTTAAACTTTTTGTTGGTTTGTTTACTGTTGAGAGAGAAAACAATGTTTCACATTAAGTGTTTGGGAACCCCCAAAATAATTTGGGGACCCCCCTGGGTCCCGACCCACAGGTTGAGAACCACCGAAGTAGCGCATCTGCTATATCTGCTGTAGTTAATATACTGCCACTGCTTCATAAAAGACATAAAATACATAAAAGAATATTAGAAAGAATATCAGCTAATATTCAACTTTGATGCATACTACTACTAGTGTTGAATAGTGGCTTTGCTGGTGAGATGATCCCAGATGTGAAACACATCTGACTGTGTCGCGTTAGACTTGAACCGCTTTAACCATTATTTTATGCTTTTAGCTATTGACAAAAGTAACATATATACAAGTATATATAACACTGAGTGATGGGCTGTGAGCTAGTAGATCTGCTATTTTTTTTAATCGATAAAGTCTTTGAATATTTTGACCCGATTCTATAAATGCTTTCTAAATCCTTCTTCTAAATCAGTGGTTCTCAAACATTTTCATGTCAAGGACCCATAAAATTACATGTATTTGGCCGCGTACCCCCATCTCAAAATATGTTGTTTCAGGGACCCCCCAGAAGCAGAGATTTGAGATACAAAAGTTTGCTTTGAAAAATATGCATCCAAAGATTTGCAGATATTTTCACGATTTTTCAAAAATAGCAGATCTACAAGCTGCAAGCTTATATATAGATCTGCTATTTTTCAATAGCCAAGTATAAAATAATTCCAGGTCTTAATGGGTTGAACTGTGTAGAAGGTACAGATAGGATAACATTCAGTAGGAGAGTTGTGTGACATTTACTTGCACACATCTGACACATTCCACCTCAAAAAAACCCTCTCACTGTCACCACACATTGACTGAATAGACATATGCCTTGTATAAATACACGCATGCTCGCACGCACACACGCACGCACGCACGCACGCACACACACACACACACACACACACACACACACACACACACACACACACAACCGTTAGTTTTTTGAGCGGTGGTCACACCGTCTCCATAGCGTGGCCGTGTGTGTAGGTATGTATGTTTGTGTGTTAGTTTGTTTGTATGTGGGTGGGTCTGTATGTAGCCTCAAGCCTGTGTAGTACCTTTTCTGCCCACACATGTTAAGGGAGGGGCGCTGTTGTCCAGGCCACACACACACACACACACACACACACACACACGGGGGGGGGGGGGGCACACACGGGGGGGGGGGGGGGGGGGGGGGGGGCGGGCGGAGAACCACCGCTCAGTTCACACGGGTGTGATTTTTAATCAATTCCTACCTGCTTTACACAAAACAGCAAATGTATATGTGCAGTAAGTGACATTTGTAGTGGAATTTATGTTTCTGTATTGGGTCAGGTCTCCCCATTTCTCTAGCATTGCTGTTACTGAACAAACACTATACTGTAGCAATGATTACTGTCACAATATAGAGCTATTTAACACTGTGACTGAACAAGCAATGATTACTGTCACAATATAGAGCTATTTCACACTGTTACTGAGCAAACGCTCTATAGCGATGAGAATATAGTTCGTTTTAAACCTTTTAACAAAACAGCTTTTGTTTTAAACTTTAAAGCATTAAGACATAAAGACACAGAGCATTAAGAGATAGCAAATAACACACGTTATGATGATAAAAGTGAATGTTTGGTGTTAACACACACAGTGTATCATTATCTATTGTTCCATTAATGACACCCCATGTCACACTGACACGCTAACGGCCGCCTCTCGTTAGCCGCTAGCTAGCAGGAGTGAATGATATGGATCATTAGTAACATGGTGTCAACAACCTGTAATTACACCATCATGAATGACACGCACGCACGCATGCCACACACACACACACACACACACACACACACACACACACACACACACACACACACACACACACACACACACACACACACACACACACACACACACACACACACACACACGTATGTATGTATGTATGCATGCATGTATCTGTCTGTCTGTCTGTCTGTCTGTCTGTCTGTCTGTCTGTCTGTCTGTCTGTCTGTCTGTCTGTCTGTCTGTCTGTCTGTCTGTCTGTCTATCTATTTATCTAACACTGTCATTATTTGTCGTTATTTGTCAGGATTCAACTTCAAAAGCAGCAGATCTATGTGTGCCGCGTTCCGAGCTTGTAGATCTGCTACTTTTGATGCTTTCGTGAGAGAGAGAGAGATATGGAGAGAGGGAGAGAAGGAGAGAGAGAGACCTGGTCAGCTGCAGCCTGATATATGAGTGGACACAATGCAGGGGGGGGGGGGGGGGGGGTTGTGCTGCTTCTGGCACATGCACGTGCGTGTGCGTGTGTGTGTGTGTGTGTGTGTGTGTGTGTGTGTGTGTGTGTGTGTGTGTGTGTGTGTGTGTGTGTGTGTGTGTGTGTGTGTGTGTGTGTGTGTGTGTGTGTGTGTGTGTGTGCACGCTCAGGGATCGGTGGGGGATGGGAGAACTGACCACACAGGCTTCGGACACACAGCTCAGTGTTTGGTTGGAAGAATGAGACGGAGAAAAGAGGACACTAGATTTTTTGGAGAGCTAAGCTCCAACATCTGGTCACATTGGCCAAGCTTTGCGGAGACGCTCAATTTTCCAATATACAGCAGATATACAAGCTCACAGCAAGCTTGTATATCTGCTATTTTTTGGGGGTGCCAGTCACCCCCACAAATGACCCGAGTGTGTATGCCTGTATGTCCTTATGAGCACGGCTTCAACAGCTGCAATACCACAGGGTGACCTATACCTTTGAGTGGCGCTGTTGAGCAGCCTTGAAGGAAATTGACATGGATTTAGCGTTGTTCCTCCACTTCATTTAGCTTAATGACAGAAACTGGGTTTGTTTAGAATAGCCGACGCAAAGATTTAACAAACTGGAAACCCTTCAGGAACGTGCTGTGTTCTAAACACACACTATATTCCACAGTGTGTTGGTCGTAGATTGATAATTGACATTATTGATCCAGACATACATATTCATATTTCTATAAATAGTTCAGCTCACACTGTGGCTTTCTGTCCATGACATGAATGTAAAGATGATTTCAACGAGTCGTTGTTGTTTTTATAACTGGCAGGTCCAAATCATTATAGGTTTCAAATGTTCCCAAAGTTCATAAAAAAAGCTGATCTACAAGCTCACAACATATCGCAATGTGATGTGTTGTGAACTTGTATATTGGCTATTTTCGCCACATGACAGCTCAAAGTATATAAATTAGGGCGTAATACGTGGTTCATTTTGGGGGCGACAGTGGCTCAGGGGTAGAGTGGCCGGTAGAGCGGCTGGATGGCGCGAGGTTCCCAGTCCGATCCCGGGATCCCTCGGAGTTAGTGTGGAAGTGTCCTTGAGCAAGACTTGTAAGAAATGTAATGCACAATCATTGTAAAGCGCTTTATAAATGCACCCTTTACCATTTGGTGGGTGAACTATCTGGTCTGGTACAGTTACTGTACATAGAGCGTAGTCAATGCTTATGTGACAATACACTCCTTATTTACTGTGCAAACAGGGGGAAGAGACAGAGACAGTTTGTTTTGTGTGTGTGTGTGTGTGTGTGTGTGTGTGTGTGTGTGTGTGTGTGTGTGTGTGTGTGTGTGTGTGTGTGTGTGTGTGTGTGTGTGTGTGTGTGTGTGTGTGTGTGTGTGTGTGTGTGTGTGTGTGTGTGTGTGCAGTGTACAGTGTGACTGTTTAACCCTTTCAGCTACAGTGCATTGGTCATTCAATGTGAAAATGTTCAAGAATAACAGATCTACAAGCTCCCAACGTGCGACATCGCAACACTTTGTGAGCTTCTAGATGTCTTATTCGTGACCATTTTTGAATAGGGCTTTAAAAAGTGGATTGGAGTGCAGTAATCATTGCTATAGAGTGTTTGTTCAGTAACAGTGTTAAATAGCTCTATACTGTGATAGTAATCATTACTATAGAGTGTTTGTTCTGTAACAGTGTTATAGCTCTATATAGATATAATCATCTATGGTCTAATGATCTAGGATTTATTTTAATTCGAGTTGTGTTGCACCACTTAATCTTAAGCATTGCTTAACAAATCGGGGATGAAATCCTTCATCTGTGATTAATTCATGGATTAAACTTGTTGTTGTGTGTCCGCCATCTTGGATTTGCCATTTAGATAAACAGGAATAACCTACCCTCTTTAGCCTAATATCATAAGCGCTACTTTTTTTATTCACTTCTGAGAGAATGTGGGCAGGCCTGCAGCCAATAAATATATCATTTTATAACCTCCGTTATACTGTGACACTCGCAGTGACGTTGTGCATGCGCGTATGCGTGTGCGTGCGTGTGCGTGTGTGTGTGTGTGTGTGTGTGTGTGTGTGTGCGTGACCCATATTTTGGCCAGTAGGTGGCGCACATGAGCAGTAGTCGAATTCACCGACTGAAACACGCAGGCGAGGAGGGAGGCGCCGACCGGGTTTCAATGAACAGTCCTCACCTGACCTCCTGCTGTAGGTTAAGCATTGCTTAGGAATTCAGCTGGAATTGAGCCTTGCTCACAAATAAAGATATGACTAGTAACGCTACTTTAGAAAGTAACTCGCTACACGTCACAGGATTACTGCCATTAAAAAAAAGTATTCTGTTATGTTAAAGAGTCACCTTTGAGAAAATTAACTTGTTAGATTACCGACGATTGTACCGTATTTTCCGGACTATAAGGCGCACCGGACTATAAGGCGCACTGTCAATGAATGGTCTATTTTCGAACTGTTTTCATATATAAGGCGCACCGGACTATAAGGCGCACATAATAGACGCTACCGTTGCGTTATGCATCCAACAGATGGAGCTGTGCTAAAGGGAATGTCAATGTCAATGAATGATCCATATATAAGGCGCACTGGACTATAAGGCGCACTGTAGTTTTTTGAGAAAATTAAAGGCTTTTAAGTACGCCTTATAGTCCAGAAAATACATCCCTTTTAAGTGCACTGACATTCAGTTTGGTTAACATCAAATCAAGAGTGCAGCCATACCAGTAGGAATGGGATGATATGAAAATGTACATTCACACACAGATTGTGGAGGAAACCATGCAAGGCACCAACCTTTCCCCCCTGGGAGCAATTAGAGGTTCAGTGTCTTGCTCAAGGACACTTCCACACTAAAGGCCCATTCCCACTGGGCCAGATAACAGATATCTGGAGATATTTCTCCAGATATTTCTCCATGCAAAGTGGATGGTAGATACAGATAAAAAAAAAATTGCCACAGATAAAAGTATCTGTGGCAAATATCTGTGGTAGATATTTTTTTTATCTGTATCTACCATCCACTTTGAATGGAAAAATATCTGGAGAAATATCTCCAGATATCTGTTATCTGGCCCAGTGGGAATGGGCCTTAAAGCTGGTTGCACACTGCACTGCGTGTTTTCCTTGCGTTTTGGAAATCCGAAATCCTCAAAAGCATTTTTCAGACCAAGGAGAGAGAGAGGAGAGAGAGAGAGCAAAGGACCCAGTGGCTACAGTTGCGAAAATCGTAAAAAATCAACCCTGGTCCGAAAATAAATACGAAACGGGCGGCAGTGAGCAAACGTGATTGACATAACATGAGGTTGTTTTTTTTTCTTCACACGCTCCGAAATTCACTCCGATATTCGGCCCGAAAAAAAAAAAAACGCGATCGAACTGGGAACCTAACGGTTGCCATCCTGGTCCACTGCCGCCCCTTAACATGCCATTGGTCCACTGATGTGTGTATGTCAACATCCTATTGGTCCACTGTTGTGGCGTATTGATCTTGAAGTCCTAACGAATACAAATCACCCAATGATACGTGGAACAGCTGATAGGCGTAACTAATCACCACGGTTAAGTGAACACATTATCACTGTGTATACTCGACTCGTAGGTTTAGTCGAATAGACAATGTAAGGAACAATGACTTGCTCCTCACGACACAATGGTTATTATGTGATAAACAACACAACAACACACAAAAAATAGCTGATCTACAAGTGCAATGCCACTGACGCCTTCCAACTTATAGATCGGCTATTTGGGGCTTGTGTGTGTGCGCACGCACACATGCGTAGCAGTGTAACTGTGCAGTGTGTAAATAGATCTCAGGATAGATTCCATACATTCCTCCAGACTGACTCATCCTATGGAGAGATGACCAACACTCTGCCCTGTGTGTGTGTGTGTGTGTGTGTGTGTGTGTGTGTGTGTGTGTGTGTGTGTGTGTGTGTGTGTGTGTGTGTGTGTGTGTGTGTGTGTGTGTGTGTGTGTGTGTGTGTGTGTGTGTGTGTGTGTGTGTGTGTGTGTGTGTGTGTGTGTGTGTGTGTGTGTGGCCTACTTGTATTAATTGAGACCAAAGGTCCCCCAGTATAGCCTACTGTATAATTAGAGACATGATGGACATGGTGAGGCATAGTGAGAAACCATGCAAGGCACCGACCTGTTCAACGGGAGCAACTAGGGGTTCAGAGTCTCGCTCAAGGACACTTCGACACTAAAGGCCAGAACATACTCTCTCCAAAGAGTTCCCACTTTCCGACGGGCAGCTTTCCGAACTATAATTCGGGGTAATGGTTCCGAGTGATGCCATTTTGAAGTTGAACCGGACCTTTCCGACAAAAAGTTCAGTTTCTGAGAGATTATGGACAGGCCTTAACTCTGGGGTAACCCGGGATCGAACTGGGACCCTCACGGTTCTCCATCCGTGTGCGTGCGAACACGTAGCTTAGTGTGTGTGTGCGTTTGAGCGCGTGCATGCTTATTGTGTTAAGTCATGGTTTTAATGCATGCAGCTCTCGCTGCCTCAGTGTTTTTTTTGTAATCCCTCTCCGTCTTCCATCTCTCGTTTTTCACACAACCAAACCAACCCCCATTCCAGCCCTTCCCCCGGCCACACGCTCACTTTCATCTCATTAACCCATAATTGCCCACACACACTGACCATACATTGGCCACCCCTCCCCCAACAACCATGACCTGGCACATATATATGACCGTGTCTCTAGGTAGACATGTGAAGAGAAGGAATGCTGTGTCATTTACATTATCATACTGCGCTGTCGCACAACAATAAATAGCAGAGCTACAAGCTCACGACGCATCATGATGATGTGATCAACTGGGTCTACTGTTTTTGCAGATATTTTTGCATCAATGCCCCCTTTTCACTCAAAGTCACTATTCGACGTTGTTCACCAAAGTCGAATATTCACTTATTTTTATTGTTTTATTGTTTTCTCTTTAAAAAATATATAGTTTATAAAGCTTGGCTAGATAGGAAGTCATAAGAATGAGTTGTCAATGCCCCTGGTGGATGAATTTGTTAATGCTCTATACCAGGGCTTCTCAAACCTTTTTAGGCTGTGACCCCCAAAATAAACATATTTGAAGGGAACACCCACCCTGACAAGCATTTGGAATTGTAGGTATTAGAGTTAATGTGACTCGGTTTCGCAGATAAATATTGTGAAAATAGCAGATCTACATGCTCACAACGCCTCGCGTTGCGAGGCGTTGTGAGCCTCTTGCTTACTTAATATTTGACAGTTTGGCCAGTCCTGTCGAATATTCGACTATTCGAATACTTTGAGGTCGAATAATTCGAATACTAAAAATCACTATTCGTGAATGCCCTAATGCAGGGACGTGCAGAATGTTAGAGAGGCAGGGGCTGAAATTTTTAAAAGGGCCTTTTGATGAAAATATTGAAAATGGATTTCTACACAGTGAGGGTAATTATTTCAACATAAGCTGATGCATTTAGTTCAGGAGAGTTTGGACAAGGCAATTCTCTTGAATGCTAGCTGCCTTCAGGTATGGCATGGAAAGAGGGCATTTGCATTTCTTTCCCCATAGTAAAAACTGCATTCATGGTCTGGAAAGGGCCATTTTCACGGATAAAAGGATGTCCATGTGTGCACGTGCCCATGGAGAAAGACCATTTTGGCGAACGTTTCCCCCAGAATAGCGATGTTGGGATTCAAGTGTTTTAACAACAAAAGCGTCATTTTAACAAAAAATTAAGTGTCATTTACAAAACTGTCATTTTAACAACAAAAGAGTAATGTTTTAAGCTTTAAGCCGCATAGTTTGATTATTGTGATAACATCGTTAATCACAATTATTTTTGACACAGTAATTGTGATACGCAATTTTCATATCGACCCATTCAACCCATCCCTAATCACCATGAAGCCACGCCACCCGATACACATATGAAGCAGAGCCAGGGGCGGCAGTGGCTCAGGGGTAGAGCGGCCACTTGGCAACTGGAAGGTTCCCAGTTCGATCCTGGCTCCCCCAGAGTTAGTGTCGAAGTGCCCTTGAGCAAGACTCTGAACCCTAACTGCTTCTGATTAGCAAGTTGGTGCCTTGCATGGTTTCCTCTGCCATCGGTGTGTGTCTGTGTGGATGTGGGTGTGAGTGGGTGAATGTAATGAATGTGTATCTGAATGTAATGCACAATCTCCGTAAAGCGCATGGGATAAAGGCGCTATATAAATGCACCCATCAGATCAGTGGTCATCGCCATGCTGGCTTGTGGTGGACATTTTTATCAAAATTATTATCTTTTGCCACGGACATACAAAATGAGTACACAAACGCATAAAGAGCTAGCTCTAAATTACCATTACAGCTCTGTAACTCTGAGAGTGTACAGAGTTATGGGGTGTTCTGGAAAATATAACATTTGAGAACCACTACTAGTTGGACTTCTAATATTCTAATATTCAGTGTCGTATTCTGAAGAAAACCTGGAGACTTGACATTCAGTAACTGGGTCTTACATGATCAAAATAAAAACTGAAATATATGGTCAAGGACAAGTTTGTCCATGTACGGATATTGATGACCCCTGAATCAGATATTATCAGGCTGTTAACAGTTAGATACCTAACAGACAGTTATGAATAGAAGAGACATCATCAGATAGTTTTCAGGCTGGCTTAACGCTCATTGTCTCCTGGTAAACCCCAGCAGCCTTGAGCTTGGCGAGGAGCTCTAGATTAAGGTTAGGGTCTCCTTCCCATCCCACCCATTATAATGCCTAACTAAAACCCCCCTCCCTCCCCATTATCCGGATTTCTAAACAGATGTCTAATGCTATAAAGCAGACATGAGCCCTTAGAGAAGTATGTTGTCTGTAGGCTAAAACACTGTTACTGCTCCAATAATGTCTTGGACCTATTGTCATGTTTTTTCCCCCTTTTTTTAAAGATGGGGTGCCATGTTTTTTCCCCCTTAAAACATAACGGAAGACATATTTGCATATTATAACCCCACCCGGTGTTCTATTAGAGTAATGTTAACTCCTTAGCCATATGCAAAACCTCTAGGCCAGTGGGCGCCCCACACCCACTGTCATGTTTTAACCACTTAAAGGGAAACTAGGTAACTTTAAGACATACATTTTTTAGCAGTAATTTCCCTTTATCAGTCACTATATTATTATGCTGGGGTGTTTCCTTGCAGAAAGACACATCCCCTGGCTGTATCTTGGTTCTGTTAATTGCCTCCTTTTAACTTCAAATGGGTTGTGCACTGAGGTAATTGATTGGGCCATACAAGCGTCAAGTGCTCGTTAGTGATCTCTCTAATCAATGAAGGCATCAAAGACAGAGCATGTCATAGAGGGGAGGGGGGGGGGGGGGGGGGTTGTATACTATTAACCTCGCGTCACCAGTCTTACCTAAAGAGGAAAGCCTGGTATTCGTTTACAACAGGCCATTTGATCCGGGCTAGGCGGAAACCACAAGGCCAGACGTAGAGTGGTTTCCGCGCTCCCAGGCTAGTATACTATACACACAGCCTTGCCTAGTTCCCCTCTAAGTAGGAAAGCTGGCCATGGCTGCAAGTCAGATGGTCAGCAGGTCCTGAACCAGCCGTAAGCCCTCTGTGCCTTAATCCATCCTTAGTCTGCTTTCCACACCCTACTGACATGCTTCCCAGGCCAGAGATCACTCCTCCTTCCCTCACCACAGACCACTCCCCCACTACGTTAGAGACACTCCCCCACTACGTCAGAGACCACTCCTCTCACTGTGTTAGCTTAATCCATCCTCATTCTGGTTTTCAGAGACACCACTGTCATGCTTCCCAGCAGGGACGTGCAGAGAATGATAGAGGCAGGAGCTGACATTTCTAAAAGGGCCTTTTGGTGAAAATATCTACAAAAGCAGACCTCCAAGCTCACAATGCTGAGCTTGGAGGTAGGCTATTTTCGGTACTTGATACCACACTGAACTAAGCATAATCAAGTCTATACTGGAGATGTGGCGTAACGGCATGGATTTCTACACAGAGAGGGCAATTCCTTCAACATAAGATGCTGCATTCAAGTTCAGGAGAGTTTGGACAAGGCAATTCTCTTGAATGCTGCCTTCAGGTATGGCATGGAAAGAGGGCATTTGTGTTTCTTTCACCATAGTAAAACTGCATTAATGGTCTGGAGAGAGAGGACACGTTTTACAGATGGATAAAAGGGCAGGGGCTCGAGCCCCCTTTGATGTCTGCACGTGCCTGCTTCCCAGACTGGAGACCACTCCTCCCAATACGTCCCATGCTTCCTAGACCACTCCTCCTTCCCAGACCACTCCTCCCACCAACGATCCTGTTCGTTCCTCTGCCAGTTTGACCTCAAACTGGATTGTTTCCATTTGTCCGTCTCTCTCTCTCTCTCTCTCTCTCTCTCTCTCTCTCTCTCTCTCTCTCTCTCTCTCTCTCTCTCTCTCTCTCGCGCGGGACACAGACGGTAGATTAAAAGTCTTTACTGGACTTATATTATGTCTGGTGTAGATGGTTACAGTCCATGTGTAGAGGTGGGTGTGAGGGGAGTTGACTGAAGCCGAGTGTAATGGACAGGCTCGTCGTGGCCATGCATGCAGTGTGACCGGCGTGAGCAGCATGACCAGTGAGCAGCATGACCAGTGAGTACCGGCCAGTAGCAGCCTGACCAGTGGTGGAAAAAAGTACTCACATATTTTACTTAAAGGGGGCCTGTCACCTAAAGGGTTACTGTCACTTTAAGAATCATCTTAAAAAAACAAGTTCATATTTTTATGATGTCATTGTGGGGATGCGCAATTATAAGCCAATCAAATGTTAATTGTCTGTATAGCCTGACTGTATGACTACTTACTGTACTGGTCAGCCTTTGTTGGGGGGCGAGGGGCAGATTACACTGTGACATGAGCTTCAGACTGTTTCAGGCCGTTTTCAGAGAAGCTCATGTCACAGTGTAATCTGCCCCTCAACCCCTTTAGGTGACAGTACCCCTTTAAGTAAAAGTATCAATACTGCAATGTAGTAATACTCCGTTACAAGTAAAAGTCCAGAATTCAAAATGTACTTGAGCAAAAGTATGAAAGGTTTGGCATCAAAATGTACTTAAAGTACCATAAGTATAAGGACAAAATGTTTGAAAATAGCAGATCTACAAATTTACAACGTGTCATGATGTGACGTGTTGTGTCCTTCTGCTATTTTCAAATAGCCACGCTATACTAAAGAGTTGTATGTATGTGTTGTAATATTATAATTTATATCTGCAAAGCAAATAACGTTTTCAAATAAATGTAATGAAGTAAAAGTACAATATTTGAATCTGAGATGTAGTGGAGTAGAAGTAAAATTATTGGAAATTGGAAATACTCAAGTAAAGCACAAATACCTCAAAATTAAGTAATTAAGTAAATTAAGTACAGTACTTAAGTAAATGTACTTTACACCACTGAGTGTAACACAGCTCTGCTGGGCAATATAATATGAGACTAGATTATGATTTGTTGGACATCGTAAAATGGTGATATGGCATTAAGTAGTGTCTTTTAGTGGACGATTCATTGTCATACAAATGATTGCAAACTACAGCAGGGCAGATATGGCAAGAAATATATACAAAGCCTACTCTAAATGTATAACTCATTGTACCAAAAATCAAAATAAATAATGTACTATGGCCAAAACAGTACATATACTGTACTTGTATAATCTAAACACACAAAGGATTCAAGGTTTTAATTTAATTTATGCTGAATCTATGCCAGGATAAAAGTGTCTAAAAGATTAGAACGGCAAACAGCAAATAGTCTGCCACCAAATTAGCAATTAGCTCAAATAATTGCAATAGGGCGATTATGTAATAATAATTTCATATGGGAAGGTGGATTCAGTATGACTGAAATTATTATGTCAGCCATCAAAGTAATTGTGTGCACTCTTGCGTGCGTGCGAGAGATGAAGCAGGGACCCCTTTGCTGAGAGAGAGAGAGAGAGAGAGGGAGAGAGAGAGAGAGAGAGAGAGATGAAGCAGGGACCCCTTTGCTGAGAGAGAGAGAGAAAGATGAAGCAGGGACCCCTTGTTGTTCCAGAGACCTCCAGAAGCCAGTGGCGTCAGTTCAGAAAAAGCTAAGGTATGGCAACATGACTGGTGTCTTGCACGCGCGTGAAGACACCAGTCATGTTGCCATACCTTAGCAACAGGCGTGAAACATTTATTTTAAGAAGTACATTCTACTTTTGTTTCTACGGTTTCTTGGGCTGGATATGGCAGCCTGGAACGGTTGTTCAAGTGCAGCTAAACTTGGCATGTTAGTAAACGTGCCACAATTAACAATAATGAATTGCACCTGTGCAGCTGACCTGCAGAACCTGGGCATATAACATTTTGTCAAGATGGGGAGAATACAAGTGTGGAGAATATCATTATAATACCTTGTTAAAGTGACCATTTAGTTAAATGTTGCATTTGTAGTTATTTTACTGTAATTTAACAGGATGGGATCTCGTGGATCTGTGAGTGACAGGCAGGAAGGAGGGGCTGGGATCCCTGCTCAGGATGAGAGGATTACTGGCGGAGGAGGGATCACTTCATTTAGGGATCAACAACATGTGGAGGGTTTAGACTGCCATCTGGTGGCCATGAGGGGAACGTGGCACAGCCTGGCTGCCTATTACTGCCATTAAATCCACCATGGCACACGCGGAGCACACACACACACACATCAGTGGTTAATCGGTGTAACTGTACAGGACCTTGCAACATTGTTTCAAAAGGTGCTTTATAAATAAAATCTTCTCTCCCGGTGTGTCAGGTCTATTGAAGATGCACTGGTCTCCTGAGGAGCACAGCGCCCCCCAGCTGTCCCCGTGGGCCGAGCAGCACCTGGACGTGTCGTCCACCACGTCGCCCCCTGGAGGCCACGCCCACCACAAGCACCACGGCGACGCCTACGGCGGCGGCGGCTCCTCCTCCTCCTCTGGCGCAGGCCGCCGCCCCCTCCCCGCCGGCTCCACCCCCTCCTCCGGCTACCCGTGGGCCAGCGACGACATCTCGGCGCTCACCGCCTCCTCGCTGCTCAAGCGCTACGCCCAGAAGTACTCCGGCCTGGAGCTGATGCCCTACGGCGACCCGCGGGGGTCCTCCGAGCCGGCACCGTACCTGAAGAGCGAGGCGGAGCCCTGGGGTGGAGCCCCGGGGGAGTGCTACCCCGGGCTGGAGGCCTTGGCGGGGGGCGGAGCGGCGTCGGACACGGCCTACAGCGGCGGCTCCTGCAGCTCCGTCTCGCCTCAGGACTCCTCCTACCCTCCCGTGTACAACGTAGGCTCCGCCTACCTGCCCGCAGGTAAGCTCCGCCCCTCACGGCAAGGCCAGGCAACTTTATTTACACGGCACCTTTCATACGTCGAGGCAATTCAAAGTGCTTTACAGAATAAAAAAATACATTCAGAGTGCAACAATGCACTTAAAAAAAAACATATAATACATACAATTAAAATAAGATAAAAGAGTATATCAATCATGGGGCGAGTAAGCATTGTTAAAGAGGTGGTGTTAGTTTCGTACTTTTTCTGTTTTGTATTAGAGGATGACACGGGAGTGGATTTTCACTCCTGTCCCGTCCCACTCCCGCAAAAATAATCCTGTCCCAACCCAATCCTGGGCCAGAGTAAAAAAATAAATCCCGTCCTGTCCCACTCCTGTACAATGACTCCTGGTCCCATCCCGCTCCTGGTCAAAATCACTCCCGTTCACATCCCGCTCCCGAAAAAAAATAAAACAATAAAATCGTGCAGATGTTTTTCTATTTTGATCCATATTATATTTGATATCATGTTTATTATTATATAATGTATAATTTTATAATGTTCGCAGTTCAAAGACCTCACTTTCCTGTGCAATTTATTTCTGCGATTTGATGAACTGGTCTGGGATGATTCCCGCTCCTGCCCACTCCTGTTGATTTTCATTCCTGTCCCGTCCCGATCCTGGCATTAATACAAATTTGACTGTTGACTCCGCGATTTGGAAATGGTCCCGCAATACAGTCTGGTGCATTGAAAGAAGAACGATGAGTACCGGTTAAAGCGGAAGTGAAGCCTCCTCGTCACTTCCCTTTCCGTCTCACATCGCACATATTTATCATTATATAAATAAAAATCATATAAGCATGTTTAGCTTGCTGCTTAGCAGAAATGACATTTTAAAATATATTTTCTTGAACGGTAATGCCCGTTTCCATTAATCGCTGTTCGGGAGCTGCTGTTCCAGACTCTATATAACATTCAGAGATTGTGGAATAGTTGTCTGGCTACGCGAGACTAACATTACTCTAATGCAAATTTGCCTTCGCTGTGTATTTTTCGTTTCTTCCTGAAAGTCAAAAGGCCCGATTGAAAAACACTGATTTACTGATATCATAAACTCATCCCTCGATCCCCTTTTACCATACACCCAACACTGTGGGTGTGGCCAACTTCAGCTGGGTCACCACCCACCAGGCGTACTTAATGAACTCTTTCTGTACACCTTTTTGGAAAAGAAAATCCTCCTCCTAGTGTAATCATAAATACCTGGTCATCATGTTTTAGGGGGAGAAATCATGGGAACCCATCTTTAAATAAATAGGTTTTTAGCTTAGTCTTAAAACCGCTATGGTTTGGGATTGTCTGATGTAACCTGGAATATTGTTCTAGGTTTGTGGTGCATAGTGGTGAAAGGCTGCTTCACCATGTTTTGTTCCAACTGTGTGAACAATTAGTTGGCCAGTCCCAGATGACCTGAGGGTTCATATGGCTTCAGCATGTCTAAAGGTGGCTCTCCACCAAACAGACTATACTGCCAACTGCGTCCAACTGCTTCAAACTGCTAGTATGTTGTAGTCTGCTGGCATTAGTTGGCAAACTTTGCATTTAAAAGTCGGGCGACGGAACATTCCATTCAGATGACCACTCGGTAGCCTGCAGCGCTCGTCTGGCAGTGTTGCCAGGTCTGCTTATTATAAGTGATGTTGGTCTTGTTTTCCTGTAAAGTCGCTTGTAAACATTCATAGTTGCGGGTTGCTTTTGTTTGGGCTTGTTTCTGATTTGGGCTTGCTTTCAAGATTCTTTTAGAATATAGCTAATGTAATAGGCATCAAGTGGTGAAACTAAACATGAACATAGCGCATTAGCGCTAGTCATGGTGATTCAGATCAATTGCTCCAGCCACCGAGGAGAAACGGGCATGCAGACAGACACTCAGACAGACATTCTGAAAATGATCTGTTGGATTGTATCTAAAACTAGGGATACGTACAGTATATGTACGATAGGCTGTTGTAAGCTTTATAGCTTCAGCCTATTCCTTTTGATCACCTCTAACAGTGCTACTGTTTTTTTGTGCTTCTGTTGATGTATGATTTGAAAAATGTATGATTGATACTGTGAGAAGATGATCAAATAAACTAAACTAAACTCTAAACTGACATCCTATAGTATAGTTTCAATGTACAGATTAGGCCTATAGATTTTTGTAGTATCAAAACCTCCACCGGCCGTCCGTCGGTCGGTCGGTCGGTCGGTCACACGTCACACGTCACACCTTTGCCCTGCTCATATCTCCGCATCAGTATGACATCACACTGCTGACATCAGTATGACATCTCACTAAGTCTGACCTCACAAGCCCCATATTTGGACACGAACAACATATAACTCCATATGTTAAACAGTTGGTTGCTAGGGTAAAAAACATGGTTGCTATGGTAAACAGCTGGTCTCAATATATTGAATCCACTTTCACGATGTAAAGTCCAGTTCAACATTTCAAACACATAAATCAGCCATGCCCAAATATAGATTTTACGGGTTTACATGCTTACTCAGTTATTCGTTATGTGAAAGTCCTATGATGTCTATGATATCTGACATCATCATACATACATTCCCTTTTATGCCCATAAATGGAGATCCCCTCTGTAGAACCAGCCACTGACATCACTGTAATGTCAGGGGAACCAAATCCCTTTTATGCCCATATATGGAGATCCCTGTGATGCCAGGGGAACCAAATCCCTTTTATGCCCATATATGGAGATATGGAGATCCCCGTGTTGCCAGGGTAACCAAATCCATTTTATGCCCATATATGGAGATCCCTGTGATGCCAGGGGAACCAAATCCCTTTTACGCCCATATATGGAGATCCCTTATGTCATCAATATTAAGCCCATATCTGTGAATATCTATGGGTACCAGATGTCTCCATATATGGTTAAATGGTCCGATATACATCACTGGCCAGAAGACCAAGAAATGGTGCAACCTCGCCCTTTGCTTTTCTCCCTTAGGCATCTTACTGGTAGGTAGTTTAATGAGGAATGCAGTATGGTGGTAGGTAGGTAGTTATGGCCTTTGATGTAAGATTTTCACTTTCTAGGATAACTATATTTGCTATTCCCAGATGATGCCCTTTTAGGGTACCCCTCATGCCCATATATGGAGATCCCCAGGCTTTACTAATTAACATAAGTTTTATGCCCATATATGGAGATCATTGTCCCAATGTCATCAGATATATGGGCATAAATGGACACAGGCAAACTAGATGGGCTGTATGGATATCCAGATGTGTGATGTAAGTGTTTTATTCCAAATGTGGCACCCCACAGACATATTTCCAGAAACAAAATCCCTTTCATGCCCATATATGGAGATTTCTGATGTCATCAATCCCAGGCCCTGTAAAAAACATGGTTGCTATGGTAAAACGTTGGTTGCTAGGGTAAACAGTTGGTTGCTAGGGTAAGAAAACATGGTTGCTATGGTAAACAATTGGTTGCTAGGGTAAACAGTTGGTTGCTAGGGTAAAAAAAACATGGTTGCTGTGGTAAACAGTTGGTTGCTAGGGTAAACAGTTGGTTGCTAAGGTAAAAAACATGGTTGCTATGGTAAACAGTTGGTTAGTAGGGTAAACCTTCAATGATTTTGACATCTTGTTACTAATCTGTCGGTAGATAATGCCGGTCTTATATAAGGGTCATTTGTGTACGGTGTGATGTCATACTGATGTCAGCAGTGTGACAGGAGATAAGCGACCAACGGTCGCTTATCTCCCGATTAGGGAGTCTTACTGGTTATTCTACTGCTAGACTGATGATGAGGTTCTTATTTAACTACGATTATAGATGACTATTTCTATGCATTTGATGTATTACCTTGTGTTGTCCTATTATTTGTAAGTCGCGCTGAATGAAGAGTGTCTGCTAAATGCCTACAGTACGTTGTAATTGTAATTGCACGTTAGCAGATCTACAGACCTACAATGTGAGCTTTTACGGCTGTAGGTCAGCGACAAATTGTGAGCTTGTATGTCTGATATTTCTGACGTGCGACAAAATGAACGACACTTCAACCTAACATGTGATTGGTTGTCTGCAGGTTACCGCCCCCGGTAGGGCATTCACCAAATATTAGAATATTTGAATATTCAGTCACTATTCGACGTTGTTCACTTTTCTTTATTTATTTTTTATTGGTTTCTCTTTAAAAAATATATACTGTAGTTTATAAAGCTTGGGTCAATGCCCCTGGTGGATGCATTTGTTAATGCTCTATACCAGGGGTTCTCAAACCTTTTTAGGCTGTGAACCCCAAAATAAACATATTTGAACTGGGGACCCCCACCCTGACAAGCACTTGGAATTGTAGGCATTACATTTAATGTGACTCGGTTCCACAGATAAATATTGTGAAAATAGCAGATCTACATGCTTGCGAGGCGTTGTGAGCATGTAGATCGGCTATTTTCACAATGTTCGCCTCTTGCCTTACTTAATATTTGACAGTTTGGCCAGTCCTGTCGAATATTCGACTATTCGAATACTTGGAGGTCGTATAATTCGAATACTAAAAATCACTATTCGTGAATGCTCTAGCCCCCGGTCCAGTAATACTAACGTGTGATTGGTTCTCTGCAGGCTACTGCCCCCAGCCCAGCTACAGCCCCAGCTCAGCGGTATATAACTACCCTCCAGGGTGCTACGCTCCACACCCCCAGACCTACAGCCACCCCAGTGCCTCCTACCTAAGTGCCCCCCCTCCCCCACCCCTGGGCCCCCGGCCCACCGTGGTGGGGGGGAGTGGCTACGGTTACTCCTCCCACACAAGGTATGTTTTTGTTTTGCTTTTTTGCATTTTTCATTTCACGATAATAATATTTCATATCCACCCCAAACTGACAAAGCTGACAAAAGACCTACGAACTAAAACTTAAGGGACCATTTTCTCCATTATTCTAGTCAGTTGTTTTCAGTCTGTTGTAAACAACTACATTTCCAGTTAGGTATCTTCAGATCTTTATCGTTCAGAGCTATTTCTTGGACAACAGGAACATTGACAGCCACATTTAAATGTTTTCCTCCTGAAACTCACTGGCCTTAAAGATTCTTCTGTTGTTAACTTGTACAAACAATACACACACTTTTGTTTTTACCCTCTAATGCTGTTCACGGGTCATTTTGGGGGATATTTGGTTTAAAAAACAATACTAATATAAATTTTAACTTAACAAATCATCAACTTATATTGACTTTTGTCTCAGTTCCAAACAATTCATATGACGCAAAGAGGAAATCATTTTTTCCCCCACGCTTGACTCGCTGATGACACGCGTGCGAATGTATTACATGGAGGTACAGATGTCCCTATAGCGCCACCTATCCTGTATTACATGGAGGTACAGATGTCCCTATAACGTCACCTATCCTGTAATACATGGAGGTACAGATGTCCCTATAGCGCCACCTATCCTGTTACCTTTAATAAACTAGTAATAACCCTTCTCCCTACAGCCTTGGTGGTGGTGGCGGGGGAAGCCATGAAGGGGGCGCTCCGCTGAAGCGCAAGGCCTTCGAAATGTCGGAGGACGCCGGGGAGGACGGCGGCGTCTTAGACGAGGACGGCTCGCGGTACAGGAAGTATGGCAACGGCCACAAGAGCCACGGCGACAATGGGCATCCGGGCAACAACGGGCACTACGACATGGGCAGCCCCCCCGGGCCCCCCGCGGACCCCCAGCAGGCCTACGAGTCCGCAGGAAAGCCCCTGATGTCACCCCCGTACGGCGGGGCGGGGGATTACAGCCCGTCTGGCAGGGAGAGCGGGGCGGGTGAGCAGCAGCAGCACGGCTTCCCGCCTCAGCAGAGGATGAGCGGCAAGATGCCCGCAGCGCACAAGGACCCCACAGGAGGGTGCTGATGAGCAACTGGGCCTTAAGAGAGAGTTTTCTTTCTTTTTCTTTCTTACAGCGACCCAAACGAACAAACGACAGGAGGCCAAGTTATTTAACCAGAGGAGCGGAGGAGGGCACAAGACTGGCGACTCCTGCTTTATTTTATTTTTTATTTTTAACGTTTTCTTTACTCAACGTTTCTCCCAAAGAGGTCCCGTGCAGGGACAGCGTGCTTCGCCCTGCAAGGCTACGGTGAAAGGCTTGTGTTTTCTTCATCCTACTCAGATGGACAGACGGCGCTAAGATGGTCTAAAAACAGTTCGAAAGCCGATTCGTACTTCATGGCGTGGCAGTGTTGTAGTGCACTGAACATGGCCAAACGACAGGCTCACCAACGCGCTGCGGACGCAACACCTCGTGAGCTTCATGAACGCTGTGCGATGCAAAGAGCATAAATAAATAGGCTCTGTGCACAGCGGCCATATTGGAAAGAAGCTGGGCCTCTTCCTTATTTCCTTCACAGGTGCTACCAATGATACTGATGAAGGCTCTGTTCCATTTAGTGTAGCACAGTGTTTCTCAAACTTTTTAAATTTCAAGCAAATCCATAACTCTGACCCGTAAAAGTCCATTTGGAACCCTCTCTAGGAACCATGAGGGTCCCTGGACCACACTTTGAGACCCACTGCTGCAGCAGCCTGAGCCTTCATTAATGTCATTGGTAACACTGACTCTGTTTGAGCAGAATGGAACAGAGCCTTCATTAGTGTCATTGATAACACTGACTTTGTTTGAGCAGAATGGAACAGAGCCTTCATTATTGTCATTGGTAACACCGACTCTGTTTGAGCAGAATGGAACAGAGCCTTCATTAATGTCATTGGTAACAACGACTCTGTTTGAGCAGAATGGAACAGAGCCTCATTATGGTCTAATTGGTAAAAAAAACCTGTGAAGGAAGTAAGGAAGAGGCCCATTTTTCCTAACAATATGGCAGCCGTGCACGATTGTCTCTCTCAGGATGCTATTTATCTCCTTACCTGCTGCTGTGGCGCTGATGTTGGCGTCGGGCGTCGCCATGTAAAAGGCTGGGGTTATAACGTAAAAGGGCCTTCGACTGCAATACCTCCGACCAGAACACTTAACACAAACTAAGAAAAGAAAAAACTAAGAAAACAAACATTTCAGACCAAAAAAAACGAGGAGAGCAATAAAGTGAAATGTTGTGACGACGGCCATATTTTACTCCAGCACAATCACTGCTACTTTATACGAGCTGACTCTTTAGTACCTCACCTGACTGTGAGAAATGAATGTTAACCCCTCTCACACAGACTCGCCCCGCCCCCTTTTATTCTCTTTACTTGATCTTATATTATCTTTATTTTGTTTTATTTTCACTTATATCATCACTGTTTCTTTGTCTTTTATTTTGTTGTTGTTGTTGTTTTTATTTATTTTTTAATCTTCACTACTTTCAGTCTTTCAGTTAACGTTGTCTCAACTTCTAGGCTAAGCCCTCGTCTAGGCTAAGCCTAGCCGTTGACCAAACGTTCACTTTTAGACCAGTTATAACTCGCTTTTAGACGGACGTCTAATCGCAGACTATGGCTCACCGGGAAAGGATTTGAACGTCGTTCTAACCGTTGAGGCAGGATTGTCTCCAAACTAAGTGTTGCTATTCACAATTCACATACAGACGTTCAAGCTCTAATCCTGCAAAAAAGAATAAAAGGTACATTTTCAAAAGGATGCACTTTTTATCGTAATGCCAGCTACAACCTGTAATCTGCGCTAATTTCTAAATAAATAGAATTCGGGGCAAAAGTAAAAACATAACCAATTTACATCCCATTGATCTGGGACTTCATGTGGCCAGTCAGTCAAGATTTCCGAACATAGCCTGTCCACAAGCTTTTTGGATTTTTTTACATTTTCTTTTATCACCACGATCTAATATTACCGGCACAATATCGAGGTATTTGATAAGAAAATGTTATAATATTTGATTTTGTCCACACCGCGGCCCCAGCCCTATTGGGCATCGCTCTCCATATTACGTTGGACATTCATTTACATTCAAATGGAAATCTACCATTCTTCTTACTATTTCTTTTTTTTTATATCCTTTTCTTTTTCTTCTTTTGCCTCTCAAAAGAGTGATTTATAGTCTTGTTATTGAATACTCAGGAAGAATATTGTTACCTCAAATTGAAAAAAAAAAATAATAATAACAAGAAAAATAAGAATGTATGTGGAATTTACCTTAGGGTGTTTTTGTAGGAAGCTTTAAGGAGGAGGATTCTGGGTAATGGAGTCTTTGTGGCTTTGTTGAAGATGAACATGCCTCTGTTGCTGGTCGGAAACCTCGTACGTACATGTTTGTATTTTCCTGAGTCAACACTCTACTTCCTCATACCAGAGTGTTGCACTAAAGTAGAGAAAATAGCTTGTAGATTAGATGGGCTGTTGTCACTAAAAATGACTTCTTTTTTAAATAATACAAGTAACTGTTTTGGACGTACAAGGTTTCCGCCTGACAGCATCGATACACTTCAGGGAAATAACAAACCTATATTATATTATATTATATATTATAGGGCATTTATTATCAACAAACACGCACATTCACGAAAACATGCGTGTATAGAACACACACACACACACACACACACACACACACACACACACACACACACACACACACACACACACACACACACACACACACACACACACAGCCTGATAGCTCTGGGAAAAGAAATAAACTTGAGGTAGTTTTCTTTTCAACCAAGGCCTGAAATGTTGAATGTAATTCTGATATATTTTGTAAGGACAATACATGCCATTATGTACATCGACGATGTTTTTAGATATATTAGACATATTTTCTTCATGTATAGATGTATTTCTCGTTATCGTAGCTAGCGGAGGGGAAAAAAAGAGGACATTTTCTTTTTTTTAACGGACAAACCGACGACAACGGCAAAGCATTCTTGATGGACAGACATGGAGAAACGACATATCAAGACGACGTACAAACACAGATATCATAGATTAGATTTATTATTGAATGTCTTAACTGTGTTGAACTGCATTCTTAATAGTCCTTAGTGCTCTTTAGCCAGGCATTATAGTGTGGTGTTCCATTGCCCTGTCAGTATTAAATACACAATATGTAGACTAGTACAGCTGAAAGCCGCACTATGTGAACTTAACTCTTCTACCCCCGCATTTGAACCCGGTTTCCTGTATGCACAAGTGCCGAGATGCTTTACCATTGAGCTAATAGAGCCACATGCCTGCTTGCTCAGGGGATAAATTGTATCAGAACCTGTGTCTAGAGGTGAGACACGATCTAAACCTCTCAGTAGAAGACAAAACCATACGGATTGGACAAAATTACATTTAATTCCCCAAAGAACAAGTGACATAGTGCTGCTATAAAGAGAGCATCATCGACTCTCCTTGGATCATCGGGTAGCCTCCTTGCATCATCATATTTCATCTTTTGATAAATTAATCCCCTATTTTATGCGAACGCCATGATTTATAATAACATGCTCAACTTAGGGACGCTGTAAGTGGCGGCTGTGGGGTTTTATAAAACAAGAATAATTTGAGTGAATATTATGATACTGAACATCAGTAGAATATTATGACGATATATAAAACTGAACACTTCAAGAAGTGTTCCATATGTCTGTCACGTCTTAGCTTTTTTGAATGTCAAAATCAAACTATTGCTTAATTGGTGAAGAATAAAATATTTCTTTTGACAAAACGTATCTATAAAAAAATAAGTCAGGATCAGGAAAATAATGTATATATATATATATATATATATATATATAAATATAAATGGTAATTGATTAAGGAGGTTAACAATAAGTGATGAATTTTTTTCTCCTCTCCTCCTTGGCATTCTAGGAACCAGCGCTTATATTTAGCTCTACATCTGAATGCTCTTCTATTCTACCGCAAATAATTATGTTCAATAAAACAGTGGTTCCCGAAGTGGGATCCGGCGGGGACCCCCAGGGGTCCGTGAGGGTGTTCCCTGGGGCTCCCCAGTTAGATGATAACTGTTGAAATGTGAATAACAATATACAGTATTATTTACCTGGCTTATTTCATGTCATAGCTCCTTGACATCATGTGATAAAAAATATGAATAAGATTCACTGAAGTGAAAGAACAAAGATATATCACAGACCCAACCAGAGTTGAGTTTGTCCAAAAAAAATGAGGGATTTCAACGTTTTATCTTTGTAATTTCAGTAGTTTTTACTGTCGTTATCGTTATCTTGTAGTTTCTCTGTAACCATTTCTACCTCATACTTTGAAGAACATATTTTGAACATGGAAGTTATGTATTTCATGTTCATTTCACGTCAGTCATAAAAGGAGCAAAAATGTTGAGAATTCTTGAAGTTGTTATAGTCTACCTCAAAAAGGACTGTCCTTTGAAAGAACATTGATTCATGGAAATAAAGATATTATACCAAACACTCACTGTCTTTTATGTTTAACATATAGTGTATATTCTGTAGTGTGTTGATATGAGTGGGCGTAATCCCCTACAGTTACAAGTTACTTGCTAAAAATTTTAGTCAGTAATGTAATCCGATTACCACAATTTAAAAAGTAACTACTAGTTACTTTCTGTTACTTTTGGATTACTTTTAAGCAAAACTCAATTTATAGATAAAACAAGTTTTACCATTGATAACCGAAAAAGGCGTTGGCTGAAGCCGAAGCTTAATTTGTGCCTACCCTTTAACAAAACAAAACTAAAACAAAGAAAAACTGCTGTGGGCACTGGTGGCGTGTTCTCTCCTCTGCATCATCATTGCCCATACCCTAGGTTGGCAAAAGGGCCTTTCTGTGTGGAGTTTGCATGTTCTCCCTGTGTCTCCGAGGGTAGGTACACTCACAAAAACAGGCAGTAATCCTGGTCTCTATACTGCCTCCCCCTAGTCAGCTGCATGGGCGCCTGATGGAGAGGAAAGGAACTGGTTGGAATAACGTGTTCCTTCCACACGCAGCCGCGTAATCTCTCCCCTTTCAGTTGAAAAGAAGCGACTTGGACTCCTCATGCATAGAAGGAAGCACAAGGTAATTGGCACTGGGTGAAAAATGGGATACAAAATTGTGGGATAAAAATTTTAAAAGAAAACTCTCTCTGAACTGTGAGTGAACAGTATTAAAAAAGTAGTAGCAAAATGATATTGATACCGTAGGCTACTCTTACTTAATGAACATCCACATTTTACTTAAACTTTTCAAAAAACAAATAAAACCTTGATGCGTATCCTTTAATGTTCAAAGACAGCATGCCTTTACAGCCTACATTCCCTATAAGGCTATTAGGATAGATCAAATAAATAGAATATAACAAGTTTTTATCAGAACCTAGTAACGATCAGTAACAAAGATGCAGTGAAAAAAGTAAGCAGAGAACATTATGAGGGCTGGGCCTGGCTCCTGGACTAGTGTAATAACCTCCTGTAGTTCTGTTATTCAAAAATGGCTCAAATGATTATTTTTATATTTTATCTGAATGCCTTACCTAAAAATGTATTTGGAAGTCAATTGAAATCTCAGCCGAATGAAAACTCGTATCCCTATAATTTTATGGCTTCTTGACAATAATGTGGCGGTCATATTGGATTGATGCCAACTAGGATTTCTTACAAGTTGTAGTATGTTGTTCTGTTGACTTAATATAAATGGTAAAATCTTTTACAATTACTTAGGGTTTTAAGGTCCAAAATGAGCTAGTTTTCCTTCACTTATACCCCCTTTAAAAATGGCTCAATGCTGACAGCCAATATATGTTATATAGACAATATTTTAGGCCAATAATATTATATATATATATATATATATATATATATATATATATATATATATATATATATATATATATATATATATATATATATATAATATATATATATATATATATATATATATATATATATATATATATAATAGTGATATTTCATTCTATTCTATTGTTCTTTTTTGGTAGAAGACTATTGTAATTCAGCAGGTTCACCAGTTGATGGTGCCAGATAGCTTTGTGTCGTTTAGGTCAGACTGCAGTCAGTGTTTACAGTGTTTTCAGTCTACTGGCTGAAGCTCCCCGTCCATTCAACACTTCTAGCCTGATCCTAAAATAACACTATGTTATGAGATGAAAGGTTATTCTTGTATTTCAAATAGTTTCTCTGCATAATGAGACCATGACCCAGTCAAGAAATATAGACACTATAACCAGTAAGACGCCCTAAGGGCGAAAAGCGAACTCGCGCAGGACGGGATTCGCACTTTGGTGGAGCAAATGAAAGTGCCATTTTCTCCTCAGTCACAGGGTATAAGGCTGAAGTCCAGATATGGACCAAACAACCATTTTGGTATTATTTGAATTAAATGAAATCACTTACCCTACCTTTAATGTCCTCGCTCCTCGGATACCAATCGTACCGTGGCAGGAAAAAGAAACGGTTAAAAAAGGTGGAGTTATCTGGCCTGTGGTGTCTCAGGTTGTAAAAACATGTTTTTGATGTTCATGATTATCTATTCCGCTCTCTTCTTACTTTCTTTCATCTCTCTGTACTAATCTTTATTTTAATTCTTGTTTTATTGAAACCTGGTGTGCAACCGTCCTGGGGATTGAGGGTGGGGGGAGGGGGGATAGGGGATGGGTTTTGTTCACTCTCACAATGATGTACTCTGGGGGGGGGGGGGGGGGGGGGGGGGGGAGTAAAACAACTACAGTGTCTCCTAGTTTGGTGGTTTGACTGACAGTTTGAGGATCCAATGGAGAGGTTTAGTCAGAAGAGCTTTTTAATACTTTTCATTGAGTATTTGTAAAATCCACAAACAGACGTAAAGGGTGTTTAATAACACTGATTTATATACTGTATAGGTCCTATATATTTTTTTAAATAGATATGTTTCTTTATTCTTTCTTTTTTCACTTTTGGCAACCAGAGTTATTCAAATCAACAAAGTTTTGACTTGTTCTGACTCTGTCTGTCTGTCTTTCTTTCTGGACGTGTACACCTTTTTACGGTCTATGGGTTTGCCGCTCTGACATCACGCTTTGACATCACTGTCTCACTGTGGGAACTATGGGAACCACTCTAACAGGATCCCTTTATGCCCATATATGGAGATCCCTGATGTCATCAATATTAAGCCCATATGTAACAAGACTTCATATGGGAATGCCCATTACATGGAGGAAGACCAATATCTGCCCACATCTGTGTGGCTGGTTCAAACGGGGATCTCCATGTATGGGTATTAAAGGGATTGTATGTATGATGTGATAGACCTCATAGGATTTTCACATAACGAATAACTGAGTACGCATGTTTGGGGTCTCACAGCATATCCATATACAGTACATGGATCTCCATATGTATGGGTACCAGGGGTCTCCATATATGGGTAACTGGTCCGATATACATCACTGGCCAAGACATGGCGCGACCTCGAGGTCACTTGTCGCCTGTACTGCAACTGCAATTATATTTACCTTTACTATAGTTGCACCACAAGGGGGCAGTATATACAGTGGTGTACAGTAAGCTTTAAAAAGGGCCATCTTGACCTCATCATCAGTACTTGTGCGTATTTACAGTATTGTCTCGGAACCTCATCATCATCACTGAGGTCGTCCCCTAATGATGTGACCCAGGTATCTGACCTCGTCTACAACATTGAGCACCTTGTAAAAAGAGGGGAATGTTGCCTCCTTAGTTTTCAAAATCATGACATCTATCTATCTATCTATCTATCTATCTATCTATCTATCTATCTATCTATCTATCTATCTATCTATCAATCTTTTTTGGATTAAACATAATATCAGACAGCTGACTGACCATAATCTGAGCAACTGTTGTAGGCCAGCAGAGCTGGAAGACATGACGACCAGGTCATCCACATACCGTACATTAGAGCAGTGATCCCCAAACCTTTCAGCTCGAGACCCAAAAGAGAGATTAGATGTTTGCCCGGGACCCAAACTACTGAGAACAGCAGATCTACAAGCTCACAAAGTGACACTTCAAGCTGCGTTGTGAGCTTGTATAGATCGCCTATTTTCACTACTTCTTAGACATTTGTTTTCTAATTTATGGATTATTAATGAAATTATATAAAACCATGCATTAAAAAATCACACCCAATGTGAAGTGAGCGGTGGTCGTGCTTGCATAACATATTCAGACTAGGATTTGAGTCTAGGATGTACAGGGTATGCTACAGACAGGATGTACAGGGTATGCTGAGGAAAAAGGCTACAGACATACGACATATGACATCACTATTCAAACATGATGCTACGTACACACACTTTGCTATGGCAAAACGCTGAGGAAAAAGGCTACAGACACAGCCACTCTTAGGAGTGGTTTACCACCGCTCAAAAAGATATATTCATGAAAATCTTTATTAAAATCTAAATGTAGAAAAAAAAAGTTAAATTTATTCCACTTTCAACAGGGAGCAGTGGTAGCCGGGCCTCTCTCCACATATAAACCCATTGTAACTTCAAACTTCATTTTAACCATGATAGATTCATTAGAAACACCCATTATTTTTTCTGGTGACTCATTTTACCTTCCTAATACGTGAGCAGGCCGTGTTTTTTCGATAACTTTTTTCATTTATTTTTAATAATTATTTGGGAAAATGGAAAAAATGAAATACAAAAAAATAATTATTAAAAATAAATGAAAAAAGTTATCGAAAAAACACGGCCTGCTCACATATTTGGAGGGTAGTATGAGTCACCAGAAAAAATAATGGGTGTTTTTAATGAATCTATCATGGTTAAAATGAAGTTTGAAGTTTCAATGGGTGTGTGTGGGGAGAGGCCCTGGGCCTGGAGGGCCTGGTAACATTTACATCAAATATCTAAATATTCAATCAAGCTAATTAAAATCTGTCCAGGGTGTTCATAAAAGCCTGATTAGATGATAAAACTAGATGATTTTGAAAGTGAAATATCCCTTTAAGTCACCCATAAAAATGTGTATGTGACCCACAAATGGGTCCCGACCCAGTGCTTGGGAACCTGTAGCCTACATTAGATGGTTAACAAGCCTTTCTCACACCACCAGTCCTTTAAAGACTTTCAGAGAGTTCATCCATTTACATCCATGTTAAAAAGTAAACATCCCATGCTGTTTGACCCCGTTAGTCACTAGAAAGGGCCTAGATAAAGTAGCCTATCACCCCATCTTGCATGGTTTGACGGGAGTACCAAAAATGTAAGTAGGAAGGAATCCCATGCTCTCTTAGTTTTGCAAAAATGTTTACCATGGTTAATGTGGTCAAAGGCTCTAGAAGCATCCAGGAAACACATACATCAATATATCATTAGCAAATTGGTAGCAATCTTGTGTAACATTACATAAGATTTGTATTTGTAATTATTCAATTTCTTTTTTATTTCTTTTTTTTTTTTTTGGGAAAATGATGATGTCACAAGACGATGGATTCTGAACTTCCCACAGCTCTCCTAGAAGACTTGGACTGAGTAGAAAAAAATTGTGATATTTTATCATGAACATTAGTGAGGACCTATTATATGAAGACAGGTTGAAAAGTGGTGAACTACTCCTTTAAGCCATTGTTGAATAACCAAATTATGAAAAAGGGTAAAAGTGATTCAAATGTTTTTTTTTTCTGGGGACCCCCTGGAACCCCCCCACTCTGGACCACCTTGACCCACTCTGCACTTGATACTTACTTGATAAGATACATGTAATTACTACTGAGCATACAATGAGCTCCTGTGTATATTTGTGAAGTGGCAGATTTACTCTGGTTGCAGTTTTCTGGAGTGTCCACTAGATAGAGACATTTATGGGTCATATTCCAAACCCTACTTTTCAAAATGCTCCCATCAATGCTGTTTGTTTGCTTGTCACACACCTAGAGGCAGCTGCTATGCGAAACATGTAAATAGATAAGCGGATGGGCTTATCTATTTACATGTTTCAAGTAGCAGCTTCATGTTTCGAGTACACTTCTGCATTGTTATATTGTTGTTGATGTACTGACATATTATCTTGCTTATTATATTGATGTATTACTTGTTTATTGTAAGTCGCTTTGGGTTAAAAGTGTCTGCTAAATGCCTAAATTGTAAATTGTTGCATTGCTGCCCCAAAATGTCCTGCAACTGTCCTCAGGCGATTGAGTGTTGTCCACTTCTTACGGGAGGTGCTGGCCCAGAACTTCTTGGGCCAGCCCCTATTCCACTGTTACTTTTTATTATGTTTTATTTTATTTTTATTTTTATTTTTATTTTTTCTTCTTTATGACTGCTTCTTTTTTCCTTTTGTTATTGATAATATCCAATGCATACTTAGTACTGTGTTCTTTCAGCCTTTCTTTCAATGTTATATGAGATACATAAAGTGGTTCTTTTGTAAGAAAGCCTTAGAGCTTACTAGAATAGTAAGGGAACTGGGAACTGTAGCCTACTGTCATGAAACTGTACCTTTTCCTATGCAACCAAGTCTTAAATCAATCAACCCTAACCTTAAATCACAAACCCTAGAACAAAAACATACAAACATTTGGATACAACAAAGTGTAGGATTTAAGTGATAAAGTGGAATAATGTGGTCTGACTAAACTAGATGAAGGTTTCTCTTTGATAGGTAGACAGTAGCCTACCATCATCCACTAAGGTAGGCCTACAACAGCAGCCTAACGTCCACTAAGCTAGGCCTACAACAGTAGCCTATCGTCCACTAAGGTAGGCCTACAACAGTTAAGGCCCATTCCCACTGGGCCAGATAACAGATATCTGGAGATATTTCTCCAGATATTTCTCCATGCAAAGTGGATGGTAGATACAGATAAAAAAATGTTTTGCCACAGATAAAAGTATCTGTGGCAAATATCTGTGGTATATACTTTTTTTATCTGTATCTACCATCCACTTTGAATGGAAAAATATCTGGAGAAATATCTCCAGATATCTGTTATCTGGCCCAGTGGGAATGGGCCTTTAGCCTGGCGTTGCTCATACTAATTCCTCACTGCGTGTCGGATAGTCTGGACTCACTAGCAGAATTTTCATTTCCAAGGGGTGGTTTAAAAAATTGTCAAGGTGACATGCTCTTAATTGCTCCTTTTGAACTTCAAAGGGGTTGTGAACTGTGGTAATTGATTGAGCCATACAAGTGTCAATAGCTCGTTAGTGATCTCTCTTATCAAAGAAATCATCAAAGACTACGAGCTGTTTGATGTAGTGGAGGGGGGAATGTGTTTGTATACACACAGACTCGCCTGATTGGCTGAATGGTTCTGAACCAGACCACCACCCACCACGTGCCCCAAGATTGATTAACTGATTGATTGATTGATTGATTGATTGATTGAAGACTTTATTAGAAGTTTGCATAGAAAAAGGTACAGTTTCATGACGGTACAGTTCACTGGTACAAGGTCAACTAAAAGGAGATCTAGAAAAGACTAAGCTTATTTCCATAGGAAACCATTGAAGTATCTCATATAAAAGAAATCTAAGGTACTTACAGCCCATGGTGTAAAGTAACTAAGCACATTTACTCTTGGCAAGGCACAGGCAGCAGGCATCACTGAGGAAGAGCAGAGAGCAAAGTAAAAAATCCTGACGAGCAAATTCACAAGGAGCAAACGGTTTCCAAAAACCTCGGTTCGAAGTGGAGCGGTGAATCTGAGCAGCTATACCCTGTGTGTGTGTGTGTGTGTGTGTGTGTGTGTGTGTGTGTGTGTGTGTGTGTGTGTGTGTGTGTGTGTGTGTGTGTGTGTGCGCCCCTCCTTTAACTTGTGTGTTGTGTGTGGCCACTCGAGGTATTGCCAGGCTACGGACACGGCCAGCCAGCCAGCCACATACATACATACATACCCACAGACATACCTGTCTATTGGGAGCGCTTTCACCGCTCCAAAAAACACTAATTCTGAGATTCACTAGAAGAAAATACTAAAGCTAAAGCTAAACTGGCTAATAGTATTACCCGCACAGGAGCTTGTGCAACGATCTAGCATCGCGGGGAGAGCAGACCATGATCGTGATGAGGAAACTGGAAACAGGTGTGCCTGCTAGAAGCTGGAGCCAAGCCGCCCCCCAAAACTTACTGGAGGACAGACACACACACACACACACACACACACACACACACACACACACACGCACGCACGCACACACACACACACACACACACACACACACACACACACACACACACACAATTAAGCACTTAAACTATCCTAGATAAGCCTACTTTGTTGACTGAGTCCCCCATGTTGGCTTAATTGCTCCACTAATTAGTTTTCCCTCGTCAGCAAATATATTAGCCTGAAAATATAATGAACTTGAATAAGATCTGCTATTTTGGCCAAATGTTCTCCGACTGAACAGGACACTATGAGGTTCAGGTGGTTTAACTTTATGGACGCGGGGAGAGTTCATTGGTGTAAAGTAACTATGTACATTTACTTAGGCTAAGTACTGTACTTAAAGGGGCACTACCCCACTTTTCAACCTATGTTCATATAATTGGTCCTCACTCAAAAATAGCTTTTCTTTTTTTTCCCTTTTTTTTCTCAGAGGAGGGCTGTGGGCAGGTCAGAAACTCATCGTCTTGTGACATCATTGATTGCCAATCCAGCTTATAGAAACTGCAGGCTTTCTATTCCTGAAAAGTTGCAATTTTAAAATGGAAGCCATTGTTCTCGCGATAATAAAAATTGAATATTTCTTTCAAAAATATTGATTACATTTTTTTTTGGGAAAATGATGATGTCACAAGACGATGGATTCTGAACTTCCCACAGCTCTCCTAGGAGACTTGGACTGAGTAGAAAAAGATTGTGATATTTTATCATGAACATTAGTGAGGACCTATTATATGAAGACAGGTTGAAAAGTGGTGAACTACTCCTTTAAGTACAATTTTTTGTTAGTTGTACTTGAGTATTTCCAATACTTTTACTCCACTACATCTCAGATTCAAATATTGTACTTTTACTCCACTACAATTATTTTAAAACTTTAGTTAGGCTACTATACTATAGTTATTTTTTGATTAGTATTACAAAACATTCAGCAATACCTAGATTTGGGCCATTTGAAAATAGCCGATCTACAAGCTCACAATGCATTGCGATGCAACCCATTGTGAACTTGTAGACTGGTTATTTTCAAAAGATCTTTATACTTTTGAAAACTTAAATGGGACATTCTGCATATAGGCCTACTTTCTACTTTTGGTAGCCTATACTTTAAGTACATTTTAATACCAATGCTTTTGTACTTTTACTCAAGTAAAATTTCAGAGTTTTACTTGCAATGGAGAATTTCTATATTGCAGTATTGATACTTTTAAGTAGGCCTACAACACTTTTTCCACCACTGGGACAATTATTGTTTAGGGGCTGTCAATCATGACAGATACCGCCTCTATTTTAGGGTGTTTTCCCGTTAGCTACAGGCTAGCAGCCTATAGGCTACAGTAGGCTAGTAGAAAGTAAGCGCTAAAGTTAATCTAAAATGACAGATTTTTTAAAAATGTGTATGATATGTAGCCTAATAATAATAATGATAATATTAATAATATCTCAAATTTATATAGGCTT